>NW_022196578.1:0-222500 GCF_008641045.1 Pistacia vera | reverse complement strand
AAAGGAATTCTACCGAAGAGAGATTATAGTGTTGGAGTTGCTTAAATCCAACTTTAGCCTTGATTTAATCACAATTTGTGTAGAGAAATTTATTTTATGTTGTATGTGTGTTTGGATGATGAGAAATTATGGATTGAAAATTGAGGTTGTTTGATATGTGAATTTCATGACCATGAGAAGTAATTTATTAGTGTATGATGTATGTGATGAAAATTGATTCATTAGTATGTGTAGATAATTGATTTATTAGTATGGGATGAGAATTGATTTATTAATATGTGATGAGAATTGATGTATTTGTATGTGTTGAGTTGATGGAATTTTGGATGAAAAATGAAAGTATGGATGTGGAAAGGTGGAGGATGAATTTTAGCTAGGTTGATTGTTGGCTTTAGGGAGTTCTTACTCCTATTTTGGTGGCTTGAGAAATATGTGGAATTGTAGCCAGCTTAGTATTTGCATGTGCATATGAATTGTTTGATGAAAATCCTAAGAGAAAACATGTTACCATGGTTGTCCTGTCAAATATGTGGCCTTCTGAGTGATTTTTGAGCATCTTACATATCGAACTGGGTTGAGACCTAAACATAAAAGTTGTATCCCTTTATCTAAGCTTTAAAATGAGACCAAGATCATTGAAATCCGATGCGTATAACTCGAGAGATGCCTTCTTGAATATGACCTGTGCAGAATGACTACCTCAAGAATGCTTCCAATTTATTAGTTTATTTTTAGTCTAATAATCTGTGATTGATTTCAAGTATGGGAATATTGTTGGTTGGTAGAGAATACTAGTTCCCTAATGATATCTTTATATGTCATAATGCATTCTCACATTCTCACATTTGCATTTAGAAAGAATAGAAAAGAATGAGCATATTTCCATGCACATACACATGTAGGAGAACATTAAAGAATAAAGAGAAAGAAAGAAAATAAATAAATTGTAGAATCATCCTCTAAAGAATATAATTAAAGAAGTTCAATTCTGAAATTTTATTTAAAGAAATGTAAAAAGATAAGATAAGAGAAGGTTGTTACGATAGGGAACCCGTGAGTGACCGAGAAGAAGAATAGCCCACATGCACGCCGCCTTTAGTGAGCAACCTTATAATAAGAAAGAAGAATTTGTACAGTCCGTTAGAAGTGCATGTGGATGAGGACTGTACCCAGCAGAGCATACCTACATGCACGCCGTCTTTAGTGAGCGGCATCAGAATAAGAGAGAAGAATTTGCACAATCTGTTAGAAGTGCATGTAGATGAGGACTGTACCCACCACATGGTCAGGGTTCCAAATCCATGCCTCAACCGAGTCCGATTGGCAAACAAGAGTAGAAAAGAAAGAAAGAATAGAAAAGAAAAGAAAGAAAAGAATAGAAAAAGAAAAGAAATAAAAGAATAGAAAAAGAAAAGAAAGAAAAGGATAGAAAAGAAAGAAAGAATAGAAACAGAAAAGAAAGAAGAGAAACAGAAAAAGAAAAAAATGTAGAAAAAAAGAAAGAAAATAGAATAAGAAAACAGAAAAGAAAATGCAATGCATAGAAAAAGTTTATGCATTTGTGCATATGTATCATGCCATTTCTACTATCCCGAGTTAGTTTCCCTATTTGTGCTTACATATCGATAAGTGAGAAACTAGAATCTTATAAAGGGCAGAGAAGAATTGAGAAGTTTGGTGTAAGGAAAGAAAATTCAGGATCTGAGTAACGGAGAAAGAATATAAGTATAGTGGGTTTACTTACTGAGCAATTAGTGCTCACCTCGTTGATTTCACTGTTTTTGCAGGTAGTAGATGAGATGCGGTCGGATCGGACATCAAGTAGCGGAGGAGAAAGGTAACACTATCTCACTGTATTTCGAGTTTATTTTTGTGACTATGGTACTTGATGTAGAGATTTGTATATAAAAGTAATGCTATTTTTGGGCCCAGTATCTTATACTTATGTACATATATGTTTTCTATAACATATTTAGTGATTTCATAATATATTTTCCCAAAGTATACTAGCTAGAGAGAGTTATTACATTTTTGGTATCAGAGCATGGTTTTGGGATTTGACAGTATGCCTCTCCCGCCGTGTTGACGTACCGTAGCCGACCGTTGTAAGTTATTTCTTTCCTTACTTATAGTAGATGAGTTAACTTATTTGACTAATAGTGCTGGTGCTATGTGATTTAGATGAGACGTATGACCCGATCAAGTAAAAAGAATGTAGTGAGTGTGGGTGAACAATCCAACCCGTCAGGACCTATTCCCCCTGTCCTTGATGAAACGAGGATTCGTAGTATTGTACAAAAAGTATTGGTAAAGAATTAGGGGAGATTTATACTGGAGAGAATTGAGACACCCGTTATTGTACCGACCACTAGAGAAGAGAGAGAAAGGTCGGTACCCCCGATAGTATAGAATCATTTTGAGCCTATTTATGGATTACCCAGTCAGCATCAGCCGTCAGAATTCAGAGGTACGATGGACCCAATAGTAGCAGAAGAGTGGATTAGGTCCGTGGAGCATATGACGACACTGTTCCCTATGATAGATTGGGAGAAGATCTAGTATGCTAGTTTTCTATTTAAGGGTGATGCCCCAAATAATAGATAAGTGATAAATAAGAAAAGATTTCAGCCCAAGAACAATATGAGAGATTGGTCGAGAACTTTTGAAGTTCTCCTATATGCATTAATTGATTTTGGAGCCACACATTTATTTATTACACATGGGATCATAGAGAGATTAGGTTTGAAACCTATTATAGTGGGATAGCCCATTAAGATGGAATTGCTAGATGGTGTTAGTGTGGTAACTCAGGGGATGCTTCCAGGGGAGTCTGTAGTGACCCATGTAAGGGTGCTCCAATCTTATTTGTGAAGAAGAAAGATGGATCCCTATAGATGTGCATAGATTACAAAGAGTTGAATAAAGTGACCATGAAGAATAAGTACCCATTACCTCGCATAGATGATTTATTTGATCAACTTAAAGGAGCAGCAATGTTTTCAAAGATTGATTTGAGGTCGGGTTATCATCAAGTAAGAGTGGCAGAGCAAGATATTGCCAATACTGCATTTTGGACCAGATATGGGCATTATGAGTTTGTGGTGATGCCTTTTGGGTTAACCAATGCCCCAGCAATCTTTATGGACTTAATGAACCTGGTGTTTCATGATTTCCTTGATCAATTTATAGTGGTGTTTATTGATGACATCCTGGTTTATTCTAAGTCAAGAGAGGAGCATGAAGAACATTGGAGATTTGTGCTCCAGCAATTAAGAGATAAGAAGTTGTTTGCCAAATTTTCTAAATGTGAGTTTTGGCTAGATCAAGTTATCTTCCTGGGTCATACTGTCTCAAAGGAAGGTATATCAGTGGATCCTAGTAAGGTGACGGCAATTCTTGAGTGGCAAAAGCCAAAGACAGTGAAGGAGATTAGAAGTTTCTTGGGGCTAGCAGGCTATTATCGGCAGTTTGTAGTAGGATTTGCTCAGTTGGCTAAGGCGCTTACGGCTCTTACCAAACAAAGAACTCCTTTCATATGGTCGAATGCCTATGAAGGAAGTTTTCAAGAGTTAAAAAGAAGATTAACCACAGCTCCTATCCTAGTGTTACCACAAGAGGGTGTAGACTATGATATTTATACAGATGCCTCACTTCAGGGACTTGGTGCTGTGTTGATGCAGTTGGGTAAGGTAATAGCTTATGCTTCTCGACAATTGAAAGAGTATGAGACGAGATACCCTACACATGATTTAGAGTTGGCAACCGTAGTCTTTGCGTTAAAGATATGGAAGCATTAACTATATGGTACTAAGAGTAATATTTATACCGACCATAAGAGTTTGAAGTACTTCTTCACTCAAAGGGAGCTGAATATGAGACAAAGGAGATGGTTAGAGCTAGTAAAAGATTATGATTGTGAAATTAAGTATCAGCCTAGAAAAGCTAATGTAGTAGCTGATGCCTTGAGAGTAAAAAAGCCTATTTGTCCCGACTCACAATGTAGAAAGAATTATTGGAAGAATTGTGCAGGGAGCAGATTGAGATGATACTGGGAAGGATTGCCAGGTTAGAAATTCAGCCTACTTTACTGTAAGAGATTAAAGAAAAACAAGTTATCGATGAGTGGTGTCAAAAAATAAGTCGACAAGTGTTGG
Source organism: Pistacia vera (assembly GCF_008641045.1). Classification (NCBI taxonomy): domain Eukaryota; kingdom Viridiplantae; phylum Streptophyta; class Magnoliopsida; order Sapindales; family Anacardiaceae; genus Pistacia; species Pistacia vera. The sequence continues at coordinate 218,346 of NW_022196578.1, read as the reverse complement.
AAGGTGAGATATCAAAATTTCACCTATTAGATGGTGTCCTCCGTTTCAGGAATTGTATATGCATTCCCCAGGATGTTGAGTTGAAGAAGAAGGTTCTTGAGGAGGAACCAAGATGTATCAAGATTTAAAGAAGAGTTATTGGTGGCCAGGTATGAAGAGGGGTATCAGAGATTATGTAGCTAAATGTCTGGTTTGTGAATAGGTTAAGGCAGAACACTAGAGGCCATCGGGATTGCTTCAGCCACTCAGCATTACTAAATGGAAATGGGAAAATATGGGGTTTAGGGATTTCATTACAAGTCTTCCAAGAGTTCAAAAAAGGTATAATGCGATATGGGTAATAGTAGACAGATTAACTAAACCAGCGCATTTCGTTCAGTAAAGGATAGTACCACAGCAGATTAGTTGGCCCAAATTTATAGCAGAGAGATAGTTAGACTCCAAGGGGTGCCCAGGATGATAGTATCAGATAGAGGTTCCAGATTTGTTTCAGTTTTCTGGACCAGTTTACAGAGAAACTTGGGTATCAGGTTAGCATTTAGCACAGCATACGACCCTCAGACGAATGGCAAAACTGAGAGAAAAAATTAGGTACTTGAGGACATGTTGAGAGCATGCTGTATGGATTATAAAATGACTTGGCATCAGATGTTACCCTTGGTGGAATTTGCTTATAATAACAGTTACCAGTCTATAATTAAGATGGCTTTTTATGAAGCCGTAAATGGTAGACGATGTAGGTCCCCACTGCATTGGGATGAAGTAGGAGAGAAAGATGCTTTGGAAACAGCTCTTAGGCCCGAGATCACTCAAAAAATGATAAAAGATATCAAGTTGATCAGAAATAGAATGAAACAAGCCCAAGAAAAACAAAAGAGTTATGCGGATTTAAAAAGAAAAAATATAAAATTTGAATTGGGTGACAAGGTGTTTATTAAAATTTTCCCCTACAAGCAAATAATGCACTTTGGCAGAAAAGGAAAGCTAGCACCGAGATATATTGGTTCCTTTGAAGTGTTACAAAGAGTAGGGAAAATAGCTTATAAGTTGGCACTACCACCAAATATGAGCAGCGTGCACAATGTGTTCCATGTTTCAATGCTCCGAAGGTATGTTAGTGATCCCTCTCATATATTAAAAGTAAGAAAAGTGCACTTAGAAGAGAATCGTGTTTATGAGGAGCGTCCAGTACAGATATTGGATAGAAAAGTTAAGGAGCTCCGAAACAAAAGTATTCCATTAGTAAAAGTCCTATGGAGAAATCATAAAGTAGAAGAAGCTACATGAGAAGTAGAACAAGATATGTGGAGTCGCTATCCTGAATTGTTTGTTTGAATTTCGGGGTCAAAATTCTTATAAGGGGGGAAAATTGTAACGTCCACATCAAGGTACGTAACTTTATTTATGCCCTAATACCCTTAGTTGAATTTTGTTAAAGTTATCTTGAACAAGTGTGAAGAATATTCTTTAAAATGTTATTAGGGGTAAAATGGTCATTTCACTCATATTTAGATGAAAGAGTGGGGAGTAAAAGAAATAGAATAACATGGAGAAGATAATAAAAATGAGAGCATTCTTGTAATTGACTAAGGGACATAGATGGAATTTTTAGAAAGTGCAAGAGTAAAATGGGAAACTACATATATATTATTATGTAATAAGAGTTCAAGAGGAGAAACCCTAGCCACTCTACCCATAGTTCATGCCACCTTCACCCAAAATTCTCTCAAATTTCTTCACTAAATTTCCAAGGAAATTCATAGGATTTTGGCTAGATTTTCAATCCTAAGCATCCAAAGGTAAGATTCTTGCACCAAGAAGTGAGATTAAATTTTAAAGTTTTGAATTCTTATGGTTGTATATGCTTAGGGTTTAAGAGGAAAGGGAATTCTACCAAAGAGAGATTATAGTGTTGGAGTTGCTTAAATTCAAGGTAAGTAAATCCAACTTTAGCCTTGATTTAATCACAAGTTGTGTAGAGAAATTTATTTTATGTTGTATGTGTGTTTGGATGATGAGAAATTATGGATTGAAAATTGAGGTTGTTTGATATGTGAATTTCATGACCATGAGAAGTAATTTTTAGTGTATGATGTATGTGATGAAAATTGATTCATTAGTATGTGTAGATAATTGATTTATTAGTATGGGATGAGAATTGATTTACTATAGTGATGAAATTGATGTATTTGTATGTGTTGAGTTGATGGAATTTTGGATGAAAAATGAAAGTATGGATGTGGAAAGGTGGAGGATGATTTCAGCTAGGTTGTTGTTGGCTTTAGGGAGTTCTTACTCCTATTTTGGTGGCTTGAAAAGAAGTGGAAGTGTAGCCAACTTAGTATTGCATGTGCATATGAATTGTTTGATGAAAATCCTAAGAGAAAACATGTTACCATGGTTGTCCTGTCAAATATGTGGCCTTCTGAGTTTTTTGAGCATCTTACATATCGAACTGTGTAAAACCCACCTTCTAGTCAGGTTTTTTTTAATATCCCTCAATGAATCCCAGGGATACTGTCTGGAGAACGATTGTATTTAGAAAAAAAAAACTAGCTAAGGATATTAGGAAACGGTCCTATATGCAGCGGAAAAAAAACAACTAATAACAAGGATCGTTCCCATTGAGCCAAGATCAAAGGTACAATTTACAGTTATGTTGAATAGAAATCTGCAAAAATATCATGAGTTTAGAAATACATCACACGTTTGGAGGCTCCTCCAAATTTGTCAATGAAGGTTTTTACCGACCCAAGTGTAGGATCGAACCACGTAGTCCACACAAGACATCACAAAGAACTAAAGAAGGATTTGCTAGATCCTCCTTAGCTTTAGATTAAGAAAAAAATCAAATAGATTTGATTTAGGCTAAACCAAAACTGGCGTGGAGGTATTTGGGGCTGCTGTTTTGTGCCTTTTCAAAGAAAAATAAACTATGATTATCTCATTTATTTTACAAAGAACATTTTCTTTTATAGTGTTATTTTAATGCCCTATTCCCATATGGAATAGCGTGGGCTCCAACCCAAACACCCCATGTTACCAAACACTCCCAATTAGATATTTATTTTTTATTTCATCATTATCTAAATTAAAATCAATTATATATATTTAATCTATATATTAACATTTAACAGTAATGATGATTTAATATCAATATGCAAACACTATTTAAACGTAATTTAACTTATTTAATTTTTCTAATAAATTAAATAAAGGCTACGACCTTAGCAAATTGATTGCACTGTGAAATTCCAAAATACCCTTTCGCCTAAAAAGACGAAAACACCCTTCTTTCTTCCTGAGTCTTAAATTATCTTTCATGTGTGTGACTCATAGGCTCCTTATCATACAGTAGTGTATAGTATCACGATTAACACCAATTAATCATCTCACTAATACACAGACCAAGATGGCCCCTAGCAAGACATCATGGCCACCCGATAGATTAGATTCAGCAAAGTAGCTATCTGTCAACGATATGGTTACCGTACAGTTCGATCCTTTCATCATCCATTATCTCGACGAGATGAAGGCAAGAAATAGTGTCAACCTTCGGTTATTCTTGATATTATGTATTCAGTTTCTAGACCATGACCTGTATATAATCCGGATAGAGCAACAACTCAATCCCACGTGGGCATAGTTTTAGTGTCATTGCCATATACTGAATTGCGTCGTGAGATAACTTCTCCTGTACCGGGAGTGACTGTCAATCCACCATAGTCTTGATACACCCTTGATGCAGCCAATCACCACTGTATTGACAGCTCTGAATAGAACTACGTAGGTAGTGTCAAACTGCACCAATGGTGCACAAGGCACTCCGGTGATCTCTAGTCTAAAATCACATGTACCACCTTCGTTAGGATTTGTTCCATAGACATTGGGGTTACCATCCTATGGAATCCTCTGGTGGGTCTGTCCAATGAACTTGGCTGGGTATATCCGCCACAGCAAGCACCCATGTGTTCACAGGTTGTCACCAAACAACCTTGACAAGTGAGATCAGTCACTGCCTTTCGACAGGGTCGTTCCACACTATGATAGCCTTACCGTATTATCTGTGCCCTTACTTAGAATAATACTAGGGCTACGGACTTTCTAGAATGGCCACCATATGTGCTCATAGGGTTCTCACTATCAAGATTTGAAACACTTGATACCCTCGTCACAGTTCTACCATTCTAAGGACATATATCAATACATATTGCATAATAATGATTTACGCGATATAGAATAAAATGCATTTTATTGATTAATGAACTTATTACAAAGAGTCATTCTACAATAATGATTGGCTCAGGGCATCTACTCTAACAATCTCCCACTTGAACTATAGCCAATCATTCATGTATTTAATACTAAATGATCTCAAGTGCCTTTCATGCTTCTGCTACAACAAAGGCTTTGTCAATGGATCGTCGCGAGATTGTCGTCAGTATGCACCTTTACTAATCTGCACGTCTTTCCTCTCAACTATCTCTCTGATAAGATGGAATCGTCTGAGTATGTGTCTGGACTTCAATGAGACCGGGGTCCCTGGCTTGCAATTACTCCATTGTTGTCACAATAGATGTCTATAGGATCAACAATCATGGGAACCACACTAAGTTTAGTAATGAACTTCTTAATCCAGATTGCCTCCTGGCTGCATCTAACAATACAATATACTCAGCCTCCATTGTAGAATCCGCTACAATGCTTTGCTTGGAGCTTTTCCAGCTCACTGCACCGCCATTGACAAAATACAAACCCTAATTGCGATCGATATCTCTTTGTCTGTTTGGAAACTAGCATCACTGTATCCTCTTACCGTGAGCTCGTCTTCCCCTCCATAAACCAAGAACATATCCTTAGTCCTCTTCAAGTACTTAAGAATATTCTTGACAACCATCCAGTGATGCTCACCTAGATCCGATTGATATCTACTATAAGTGCTCAAAGCACATGAGATATCAATCTGAGTACATAGCATGGCATACATGATGGATCCAATTGCTGATGCATATGGGATCCTCTTCATCTTATCTCTCTCATCTATGTCTTAGGACCAATTCCTTAGAGATAAAACACCATGTGACATCGGAAGAAATCCCTTCTTGGATTCTTCCATACTGAATCTCTTCAGTACTTTGTCAATATATGCACTCTGACTTAGGCCAAACCTACACGATCTATCACGATAGATCTTTATACCGAACATGTAGGCTACTTCCCCTAAGTCTTTCATGGAAGCACTTGGATAACCAGTCTTACTGACTACAATTCAGTATATCATTCCCGATCAGAAGTATGTCATCGACATACAACACTAGGAATGCTACTTGCGCTCCCACTCACTGCTTGTAAACACAGGGCTCGTCTTCGTTCTTGATAAAATCGAATTCTTTTGCGGCTTCATCAAACAAATGTTCAGCTCCTTGAAGCTTGCTTGAGTCCATAAATGGATCTCTGCAACTTGCATACCTTATTCGCTTGACTATCAAGAACGAAAACCATTAAGTTATGTCATATGCACATCCTCCTCAAGGTTTCCACTCAGGAAAGCAGTTTTGACATCCTTTGTCGAATCTCATAGTCATGATATGTAGCAATCGCAAGCATAACCGAATGGATTTAATCATGGCAACCCGCGAAAACGTTTCTTCATAGGCAATGCCATGAATTTGTTTGAAACCTTTGACAACCAGTCGTGCTTTATAAGTAGCACGTTGCCATCCATGTCAATCTTCTTCTTGAAGACCCATTTACACCCTATGGGTTTTACCCCTTCAGGTGGTTCCACTAGAGACCACACTTGATTCTAGTACATGGAGTCCATCTCAGATTCAAGGCTTTAAGCCATTTAACAGAATTTGGATCTGATATAGCGTCTTCGTAGGTTCTGGTTCATTGTCTTGGTAGACAGTACGTCACCATGTGAGTCATGAGATAACCATATCTCTCAGGCTCATGGCATACTTCCCCAGATCTACATAGCTCTTGTGCTACCGAGGTGGTTCACTTTGATCCATAAGTTGTGGAGTAACCTCCTCTTATGTTCAACCACTTCTTGTGGCACATCATCCCCTCCTTCGTCTAGCATATCTGTGGTTCTAGACTTCATCGAGTTTCTTTTTTCTCCACTAGTACTTCTTAGAAAATATTCCTTTTCTAGGAAGACACTAGGTCGAGCAACAAAAATTTTGCGCTCTTCTAGGTGGTAGAAATAGTATCCATTGGCTTCTTTGGATACCCCACAAATATACATTTACAGGATTTTGGGCCCAGCTTGTTCGAAGTCAATTTCTTAACATAAGCTTTGCAACCCCAAATCCTTAGATAAGACAAGTTGGGTTGTCGTCCACTCCATAGCTCATATGGAGTCTTATCTACAGACTTGATGGTACACGGTTCAAAATGTGAGTCGCGTCTCTAGGGCATAACCCTAGAACAATACAGGTAAATCACTAAAACTCATCATGGACCTAACCATGTCAAGTAAGGTCTTGTTCCTCATTTCAGACACCCATTTGTGCTGAGGTGTATAAGGAGAGGTGAGTTGTGATACTATCCATATTCCTTCAGGTACTCTAAAACCCGAGCTTAAGTATTCACCTCTTCAATCCAACCGAAGAGCTTAATACTGTTGCCCAACATATTATGTACTTCATTCCTGAATTCCTTGAATTATCAAAGGCTTCAGATTTATGTCTCATAGTAGACATAACCATATCTACTAAAATCATTAGTAAATGTGATGATATGCATATCCACCTCTGGCCTCAACTGTTAGTGGACCACATACACACTATGGATGATGCCTAACAGCTCAATAGCCCTTCACCTTGTCCTATGAAAGGAGACTTGGTCATCTTTCCCAACAGCATGACTCGCATACCTCAAATGATTGAAAGTCAAAGGGGCCAAAACTCCATCCCTTTGAAGTTTGCAATGCGGGTCTTATTAACATGACACAATCTACAGTGCCAAGAGATATGTCTGGTTTTGATCGCTGGTTTTGCTTCTTGGTTTCAATATTGAGAATATCTTTATTGTTTAATCAAGAACATATAATCCATTATAAACCTTGCAATTCCAAATAGAATACCATTCAACTAAAGGACAACAATATTTATATATCCAAAATAATACACTATATTTCCAAAGCGGATACTGAAATAATATTTCTGAAATAGAAGGTATGTGATAAGTTATGTAGTTCCAATAACAAGCCCGTAGGCAAAGATAAACAGTAAGTCCCTATAGCCATGCAGGCACATGTGCTCCATTTCCAACTCATAGGTCCACCTCTCCCTTGGCGAGCACTATACTCTGCCTTAGTCCCTGCACATCATACAAATGTGAGTACAACATCCTATGTCAATGACCCAAATGTTGAGGGAGAAAGTTATCACAATCATAAAAACACCTGAAGTCATAGCCTCTGATTTCTTCTTGCTTGCGAGGAAAGCCTTGTATGTTTCCTCTAGTGGCCATCTTGCCACAAAAGAAGCAGACTTCCTTGCCTTTCCCTATGCCACTCTCAGCCCAAGAGCTACCTGTCCTTTGGCTTGGGCTTGGGTTTGGCCTTGCCCTTACCCTTGCTGCTACCTTTTGCTTTACTAGCAGCAACCAGTCAAATAGCTTGGACTTTTTCAAGTCCTGCTCTGCAGTCCTCAGCATGTTCAAAATTTGACAGGTTTTCTCCATCGTGTTCATATTGAAATTCATTATGAAACGGACATAAGAGTCAGGCAAGGTTGCAGAATTAAATCCATTTATAATTCTGCATCCAAGCCACATCCCAAAGTCTCAAGCCTCTCTATGTGCTCGATCATCTTGAGCACATGAGGACCAACTTGGGCTCCCTTATTAGACGACTCCCAACAGTGCTTTCAACACCTTGTACCCTCCATGTTGAGCATTTGTTTCGTAAAGCTCCTTGAGTTGTAGAATAATAGAAAAAGCATCAATATTCTCATTATTTTGCTTTTGCAGCATAGGTGTCATCGATGCTAACATCAAGCATTGAACGCTATCAGCATCATCAAGGAACTTTTGATAAGTATCCTTAACTTCCTAAGTGGCATCAGGATCAAGCTCAGCCATGTATGGCTTTTCAAGGATATACAATTTCTTTTCTAACTTGAGTATAATCCGAAGATTACGATACCAGTCTGAGAAATTTGATCCATCCAACCTGTTTTCTTTCTCGATTATCGGTCGCAGGTTCATAATGCTCATTTTGGTGAATCTATAATTGCAGAAAAATAAAGTGATTATAAAGTTCATTATTATTTAATGTGGTCTTTTATTAAATGATGCTCCTGGTCTTTTATTAAATAATGCTCCCACAATTTTACTCAAGTCAATAGCCCTCACTATTAACTCGGGGAAGCCCGTTGACTTTCCTAGTGGACCAAGATCCCATCCTTCCCATTTCAAACCTTCGCTTTGGCGAACAAGCCAAAATGAGTTGATTAGGTAGGCAAACAAACTTAATCCACACCAGTTGATAGCTCCCACTATCAACCTCAAATGTGAGAAAGCCAACAAGCCAATCACACAATCTAATGGCTCCAACTATTGTCCTCAAGTGTGATTCTCAGTATCAGTAGAGTGGACACTACATGCCACCAAGTACACATAATATGTGTACTGCTCTACTATGCCTATGACACGTTTATCAACATTCGCTTTGGTGAACAAGCAAAACCATCATTTTAAGTCGACCCATCACCATTAAGGAAAACTCCAATGCATTTTAACCTCCCACTGGTAGAATTGTACCTTTCGCTTTGGTGAACAAGGTTTCGACGAATAGTGGTTTGATTAAAACCATGATGATGGAAGGCATACATGACTTAATATACTTTAATTGAGGGGTTTTTATTTAATGTCTCATCAAATTATTATCTTTGTTAGAATGACATTGTTTGACATGTTATTCAACATTCAACCTTAGCATGCATTCTAAACATAATATAATACGTGTCGGTACATGGCCCAACTAAAACCGATTTCCTTGAGCCTAGAGGAATCGGTGGGTCACCTAGGGGTCCTGTAATAAATATCTTGAGTCTTCTAGTATGGTTGCCTCGTCCTTTTCTCCGTCTTAAAGTACATTACAAAAACATCTTTCTAAATTTACAACAAAAATAATTATACAAATTCTTTACATCAATAAATTTAGAAACCTCGATTTACATTCGAGAGGAATGAGATGAGAAGAGAATGTACATTAAGAAAAGGAGAAAGGCAGGACACGCAGGGCCTATTTAATAAATTTACAACCATACATACCCAAAAAAAAAATTTTAAAACATTCACCCTTAGGTCTAAGGCTCATGTACCGGGAACCATGCAATATACAAACAAGTACAAAGCATAAATTTCAAAAACAATCAATTTTTGAAATTTGTGGGTTAATTAATTTACCCCCTGATAATTTGCAGATCTGTAATTTGGTCCAAAAGTTTTTAAACTTTATATTCTGGCCCCTGTACACTCGGAAGTGCGCTCGCTATGGCGTATGTTGACGTTCACACTCTAAGGACGATCACCGCGGCGATGGGTTATATCGCTGCAGTGAGCACTGTTTTCGTATAGCGCTCGTCCAAAGGACGATCGCTGCGGCGATGCAAACCAGCTCCAGCGTGAAAAATGCTTGCTACGACGATGGGTTATATCACCACGACGAGCGTACAAAGATCTGTAGCTCTGGATCTGTTCATACAGTAACCATATACACTCCAAATGAATTTTCAATCAATCATACACACTGATTTCAACCAAAAATCCATCACCAATATACCAAACTTGCAGATCATCAACAAATTAAATCAATCGATTAATAAATTTCTTAAAACATGATTTTAACGCAGATTTTATAAGGCAACATAATATCATCAAATACATGTTATCAACCATCCACATAAAAACTGTAAAATTTGGTACCCTAGGCTCTGATACCACTGTTAGGAAACGGTCCATATACGCAGCGGAAAACAAAATCATAATAACAAGGATCGTTCCCATTGAGCCAAGATCAAAGGTACAATTTTACAGTTTATGTTAAAATAGAAATCTGCAGAAATTAATCATGAGTTTAGAAAAACATACACACGTTTGGAGGCTCCTCTAAATTTGTCAATGAATGTTTTTTGCTACTGACCCAAGTGTAGGATCGAACTTATGAAGTCCACACGAAGACAATCACAAAGAACTAAGGAGGGATTTGCTAGATCCTCCTTAGCTTTAAGATCAAAGAAGAAAAATCAAATGAATTGATTTTGGGCAAAATGGATTCTGTCGTGGGAGAGGAAATGGGGCTGCTGTGTTTGTGTTTTTCAAAGAAAAATGAACTAATGAAAAACTCTTTTATTTTACAAAGAACCATTTTCTTTTATAGTGTTATTTTAATGCCGTATTCCCATATGGAATAGGCATGAGCTCCAACCCAAACACCCCATGTTACCAAACACTCCCAATTAGATATTTTATTTTTGTTTCATCATTATCTCAATTAAAATAAATTAATATATATTTAATCTATATATTAACATTTAACAATAATGATGATTTAATTAAATATATGCAAACACATATTTAAACGTAATTTCACTTATTTAATTTTTCTAATAAATTAAATAAAGGCTACGACCTCAGCAAATTTAATTGCACTATGAAATTACCAAAATACCCTTTCCCCTAAAAAGACAAAAATGCCCTTCTTTCTTCCTAAGTCTTAAATTATCTTCTATGTGTGTGACCCATAGGCTCCTCATCATACCGGCAGTGTATAGTATCGCGATTAACACCAATTAATCATCTCACTAATACACATACCAAGATTGGCCCCTAGCAAGGCATCATGGCCACCTGATAGATTCAGATTCAGCAAAGTAGCTACCTATCAACGATATGATTACCGTACAATTCGATCCTTTCATCATCCATTATCTCGACGAGACAAAGGCATAGAAATAGTGTCAACCGTCGGTTACTCTCAATATTATGTATTTAGTTTCTAGACCAATGACCTGTATTATAATCCGAATAGAGCAACAACTCAATCCCATTGTGGGCACAGTTTTAGTGTCATTGCCATATACTGAATTGCGCCGTGAGATAACTTCTCCTGTACCCAGGAGTGATGAATCCTTTATCGATCCACCATAGTCTTGATACACTCCTTGATGTAGCCAATCACAACCGTATTGACAGCTCTGAATAGAACTGTGTTAGGCTAGTGTCAAACTGCACCAATCGGTGCACAAGGCGCTCCGGTGATCTCAAGTCTAAGGATCACATGTACCACCATTCATTAGAGGATTTATTCTATAGACACTAGGGTTACCATCCATATGGAATCCTCTAGTGGGTCAGTCCAATGAACTTGCTGCGGTGTATTCGCCTACAGCAAGCACCCATGTGTTGCACCAGGTTGTCACCAAACAACCTTGACAAGTGACATCAGTCAATGCCTTTCGACAGGGTCGTTCAACACTATGATAGCCTTACCGTATTATCTGTGCCCTTACTTTAGAATAATACTAGGGCTACGGATGTTTCTAGAATGGCCACCATATGTGCTCATAGGTTCTCACTATCAAGATTTAAAACACTTGATACCTTCGTCACGGTTCTATCATTCTAAGGACATATATCAATACATATTGCAATAATAATGATTTACGCGATATAGAATAAAATGCCTTTTATTGATTAATAAACATTATTACAAAGAGTCAATTCTACAATAATTTATTGGCCCTAGGGCATCTTCTCTAACAGTGACGTACTGGTCTACCAAGACAATGAACCCAAAACCTACGAAGATGCTATATCGGATCCAGATTCCGTTTAATGGCTTAAAGCCATGAAATCTGAAATGGACTCCATGTACCGAAACCAAGTATGGTCTCTGGTGGATTCACGTGAAGGGGTGAAACCCATAGGGTGTAAATAGGTCTTCAAAAGAAGACTGATATGGATGGCAAGGTGCATATCTATATGACATGACTGGTTGCCAAAGGTTTCAAACAAATTCATAATTAACTATGAAGAAACCTTTTGCTGGTTGCCATAATTAAATCCATCTCGATTGTGTTTATGATTGTTGCATATCCTGACTATGAAATTTGGCAAATGAATGTCAAAACGGCTTTCCTGAATGGAAACCTTGAAGAGCATGTGTACATGAAACTAAAAGGATATGCAAATTACAGAGGTCCATACATGGACTCAAGCAAGCTTCAAGGAGCTAGAACATTTGTTTCGATGAAGCCATAAAATACTTTGGTTTCATCAAGAACGAAGATAAGGCATGTGTTTACAAGAAAGTAAGTGGGAGCGCAGTGGCATTCCTAGTGTTGTATGTCGACGACATACTTTTGATCGAGAATGATATACTGAGCTTGCAGTCGGTAAACAGTTGGTTATCCAAGTGATTCTCCATAAAGGACTTAGGGGAAGTAACCTACATTCTCGAAATGAAGATCTATCGTGGTAGATCGGGTAGGTTGCCTAGCCTAAGTCAGAGTACATAGACAAGGTACTGAATAGATTTAGTATGGAAGAATCCAAGAAGGGATGTCTTCCGGTGGCACATGTTGTCTATCTCTCTAAGGATATGTGTCCTAAACCACACAATGAGAGAGATAGAATGAAGAGGATCCCATATGCATCAGCAATTAGATCCATCTTGTATGCTCAGATTAATATCTCATGTGCATTAGGCACTTGTAAGGGATATCAAGCGGATCCAAGTGAGCGATGCTCTGATTGCATGCTTGGACTAATATCTCATGTGCATGGAGCACTTCTAGTAGATATCGATTAGATCCAAGTAAGCAATGTGATGTCATGTACTCGTATTGATGTCTTATGTGCATTCAGTACTTGTAGAAGATATCGATCAGATCCAAGTGAGTGACATTGGATGAGTGTCAATGGACATCCTTAAGTACTTGAAGAGGACTAAGGATTTGTTCTTAGATTATAGAGGGTAGATGAGCTCACTGTAAGAAGATACAGTGATGCTAATCTCCAAAACAGAAAAAGATGATTTTCGCTTGCAATTCAGGTTTATATTTTGTCTCAATAGAGCTGCAGTGAGCTAGAAGAGCTCGAAGCTAAGTACTGTAGTGGATTCTACTATTGATACTAAGTATATCGCATTTTTAATGAAACCGTATAGGCGGTTTAGATTAAGAAGTTCATTACTGAACTTGATGTGGTTCCAAGCATTGGTGATCTAGTAAAGTTCTACTACGATAACAATGGGGCCATTGTTGTGGCTAAGGAATCACGGTCTCACCAGTAATCCAAACACTTACTTAGTTGATTCAATCTGATCTGAGTAGTCAATCAGAAAGAGAATGTGTAGATTTGCAGAATACCTACTAACCCACTGTTGAAATTTCTGTTGAAGCATAAGCATGATGGGCACTTGGGTCATTCGATATTAAATACATGAATGATTGGCTATAGTGCAAGTGGGAGATTGTTAGAGTATGTGCCTTAGAGCCAATTAATTATTGTAAAATTGACTTTGTAATAAATGTTTATTTATCAATAAAAGGCATATTCTTCTATATCGTGTAAATCATATTTATATGTAATGATATATGTCCTTAGGATGGTAGAATCATGACGAGTGTATCAAGTGTTTCAAATCTTGATAGTGAGAACTAGACTTGGCAAAACGGGTTCAGACCCGCGAGTCGACCCTAAACCCAAGAAAAAAATATAGGGTGCAGGTCCTTAACATTTGACCCATTTTGTTTCGACCCATACCCAACCCGACCCGTTTTGTCAACGAGTTAGACGGGTTTACTCGCGGGTGCCTGCTGGTACCCGTTTTTTTTTCTTAAAATCCTTTTTCACTTTTCAAATATTCATTCATCTTAGATTCCTAAATCATGAAACCCAAATCCCTAACCTTTCTCTTAAACTCAGTCTCTCATCTCATTAGCCTTCTCTCAAACTCAATCTCTCATCACTCATCAGCCTTCTCCCATCCCAAATCGTGACTAAAAAGGGTACTCCACCTTCATTGACGCTGATTCTCCTGTCTCCACTGTCTTTGCTTCTCATCAGCCATCGTTTGCACTCTGCAGTCTCCACTGTTGTCGCATCAAGGTATGTGTATTAGTATTGCTCTCTTATTTTACTCTTTTGAATATGATCATGATTTGTGCTAGTTTATAGGAAATGGTGATGATTTTGTTGTTTCCGTGATTCTTTTTTAGTTGTATGTCTCTAATCTCCTGGATCTTTGTATTGGCCATTCATAACTTGATGCCTGATCTACTTGCACCATATCATAAATAATAGTGTTCATTTCATGGTGATGGTCTTCATTAAAGACGATTTTGTTTAACATTAGCTTTAGATTGCGTCTCTCTTCTATGTTTCTTTGTTTATCGAAATCAAAAGAGCAAAATTGAGGCTCTGTAGTCTGCAGGTTGTATCCTCAGGTAAATAACACCTACAACAGCTAGCTCTCTTGAAGAGGCCATTTATTTTGTGTATTTTACTATACTTAAGAGTAAAGGAACTGTTTTAAATTATTGCGGTTGGATTCTACAATATTCAAAGACAGATTGTTATTGTATGCTATTATTCTCTTGAGAATTGAGTTAGAATATTGAAAGATGATGTCTGCTACTGCTAGTGATAGACAAATTTGATTGGGAAACATAATAATAATTAAACTCCATGAGAGGTCTTTGGATCATATCTGACAGTGGCATTGGAAAGTGATAATGTCATGGTTTATAAAATATTTGTTCAATCCAAGACTATGCTTTTGATTATAATTAAATTTTGAATGATAATATAAACTGATGGATGGTGGCCGTGGGTGGGCATATATTCTCTTCTCTGCAATTTATTCATGTATAAATCTTGACATGTCCTTTTCTTATTTGTCCTTGTTCTTGCTGATAGACTCTATCATTTACATGTTATTTTGTAGATGATGATGTGAATGCTGATTCGGATGATGATCTTGATGTGCCGTTAACTAATATGGGGATTATGGAATCAAGAGACTCTACCGCCCCTACTGTCACTGTGGGATGAACATTTGCTAGCCAAGAATATTTTTTGTTGAACAATTTTAAGTCAAGTTAAATTTATCTTTATGTATTTGTATTTGTAATTTTGTATTTTATGTTATTGACTAAATGTGTTTGTTTATGTGAATTAGTGATTATATATTTGTTTATTTTGGTTGGTATTTGTAATTTTGTATTTATGTTATTGATTTATTGTGTTTGTTTATGGGTATTAGAATAATATGTATTTGTTTATTTTGGTTGGTATTTGTTTATGTGAATTGAATTGAATTGAATTTAGAGTAGTTGATTGTGGGGTGTAATAATAAAAAATTAAAACTGCAAGAATTTTAGGGGTGCAACTGTCATAATTGAATATTGTTAGGGGTGAAGTTACAAAAATTAAAACCTGGAGAGAGAAAAAAGGGGCACCCACTGGTCTACCGGTACCCGCATAAGGTAGGGTACGAGTTCAATATTTTGGACCCGTATAACTCGACCCGTATTAGGCCCGTACCCGTGATGACCCGACCCACCCGCCCGTTTTGCCAAGTCTAGTGAGAACCCTATGATCACATTTGGTGGCCATTCTAGAAACATCTGTAGCCCCAGTATTATTCTAACCAAGAAAAACAAATAATACGGTAAGGCTATCATAATGTTAAACAACCTTGTCGAAAGGCAGTGACTGATCTCACTTGTCAAGGTTGTTTACCGACAACTTGGTGCAACGCATAGGTGCTTGCTAGAGGCAAGTTCACTGGATAGACCCACCAGAGGATTCCATATGGATGGTAACCCCAGTGTCTATGGAATAAATCCTCTAACGGATGGTGGTGCATGTGATCCTTAGACTTGAGATCATCGGAGCGCCTTGTGCACCAATTGTTGTAGTTTGATACTAGCCTAACGTAGTTCTATTCAGAGCTATCAATACGGTAGTGATTGGCTACATTGAGAAGTGTATCGAGACTATGGTGGATTAACAAAGGATTCATCACTCTTGGGTACGAGAGAAGTTATCTCATTGGGTAATTCAGTAAATAGCAATGATGCTAAATCTGTGGTCACAGTGGGATTGAGTTATTGCTCAATCCAATTTGATATTCTTGTCATTGGTCCAGTAACTGAGTACAAACATGTCGAGGATATCTAAGGTTGACACTATTTCTGTACCTTAGTCTCGATGAGATAATAGTTGATGAAATGATTTGATTGCATGGTAACCATACCATTGAAATGTTGCGGTTTCGTTGAATCTGAATCTATCGAGTGGCCATGATGCCTTGCTAGGGGCCAATCTTAGTCTATGTGTAGTAAGACGATTAATTGGTGTTAATCGCAATACTACACACTGTCGATATGATAAGGAGCCTACGGGTCACACACTTAGAAGATAATTTAAGAATCATTTTGTGAGAAGGCTATTTTCGTCTTTCAGGATGAAAAGGTATTTTGGTAATCTCGCAGTGTAATTAAATTTGCTGAGGTTGTTGCTTGTATTTAATTTGATATTAAAATTAAATACATGAGATTATATTTAAATATATGTATGCATATATTTAAATGAATTGTTATTTTTAATTAAATGTTAATATATTATTATATATATATCAATTGATTTTAATTATAATAATAAGTAATTAGTTTAAAATACCAATTACATGGTGTTTGGTTGCAAGGGTGAGCTTGGGTTGGTGCCCATGGTTATTCCTTATTGGAATAGGGTTCTAATTAGTTGCACTACATAAGTGCAACTTAATTAAAACACAAATATATATATATATATAAATATATATAATATATATATATATTATAGTATTATATAATATATATATATATATATATATATATATATATATATATATATATATATAAAACAAAACCCTAGTCACCCTATCTCTCTCTCTCTCTCACGTTTTCATTCTTTGAGTGAAAAGAAATTTTTCCTTTTGATTGTTCTTGATTCTTGATGCTGGTAATTGTTCTAGCAAAACAATTGTCGGTTCTTCAGATTATCTTCGTGTAGATTTTCGTGAGTGTGATCTTGCATTGGATCGATTAGTGAACAATGTCAGTGAACAATATCTGGTGAAAAGTATCCAGTGAACAGTAGCCGGTGAACAATATTTGTAAGCGAAGTCAGAGATATTCAGAGGAGCCTCCAAATGTCGGTGTGAACTAAATCCTTGTATGGATTTGCTTTAAACAGATTTTATTTTTACGTTTTAGTTTATGCATGAAAAACGTTATAATCTGTACTTGGATCCTGGTTCAAGTGATCTTTCTGTTTTAATATTATGCTTGTTCCACTACGCGAACCTAATCACTTACTTACATTTATAAGACTTCGGGCCTAGCTTGTTCGAAGTTAATTTCTTGACACAAGCTTCACAACCCCAAATCTTCAGATAAGACAAGTTGGGCTTTCGCCCACTCCACAGTTCATATGGAGTCTTATCTACAGACTTTGATGGTGCACGGTTAAGTACATGAGTCGCAGTCTCTATGGCATAACCCTAGAATGATGCGGGTAGATCACTAAAACTCATCATAGACCTAACCATGTCAAGTAAGGTCCTATTCCTCCTTTCAAACACACCATTATGTTAGGGTGTATACGGAGGGATGATTTGTGATACTATCTCACACACCTTCAGGTATGTTTAACTCAACTTGCCATACTTGGCATAGTTGTTACCTTGAGAATATCCATATTGTCTATTTCAAGAACATATAAAATTATTATGAAACAGTTCCATAAAGAATAATATTTATACTAAAAGACAACAATCCATTAGTAAGCAATATTCTCATTTGTCCAAAGTGGACACGGAAACATCATTTCTAGAAACAAAGGGAAAATCATAATAATCCATTAGTTCCATAACAATCTCGTAGGAAAGTCAAACAATTAGATCCTACAGCTAATGCAACATCACGTGCTCCATTTGCAACTAGTAGGTCCACCTCTCTCTTGGCAAGCAATTTACTCTGCCGTAGTCCCTACACATTAGTACAAATGTAAGTACCACATCCTGTGTCAATGACCCAAGATGTTAAAGGGGAGAAGTTAATCTCAACCATGAACGTACCTGATGAAGAAGTAGCATTCTTCTTCTTTTTGCTAGGATGACCTTGCAATGTTTCCTCTAGTGGCTGGGATTCCCACAGTGAGGACAAGCGCCCTTCCTATCTACAATAGTTTCTTCCAATGAATTCTGAGCCTTTTCATTCACACTTGAGTTAGCTTCAACCAACATCAATGTTTCTGACATTTTGATGCCTGACTTAGTAGCCTTCAACATACCCAGAAGCTCAAAAAAAATTATTCTTCTTACCATCCTCAATAAAGTCTTGGACAAATTGAGAATAAGAATCTGGCAAAAACTGTAATGTTAGGTCTATTGCTAAACACTCATTAAGTCTACATCCCAAAATCTCAAGCTTATTCATATACTCGGTCAACTTGAGTATATGATTGCCAATTTTGGTATCCTCTTCCATCTTGCATCTAAATAGTGATTAAGACACCATATGCTTCTCATTTTTCTGGAGAGCATAAAGAATGGAAGCTAAGTCTGTATTCTGGCATTGCAATCATAGTAATGGTGTCATTGATGCAAACACAATGTATTTTGTCATTTTTGCTTTATCATCAAGTGTATGCTTCACATATACATACCTAGTCTGATGGATAGAACAATCAACAAGCTCTGGTGACCAAGCCTGCTCAATGGTCTATAATCTATCGCTTGACTTAAGTATATTACTTATATTTCTATACCAGTCAACGAAATTCTCACCATTCTATTTGTTTCCCAGTTCAATGATTTGACGCAGTAATGATGGGTTCATATTGCTCATTTTAATGAATCTACAAGTGCAAAATAAGCAAAAGTCATTTTCATGTTTATTATTATTATTTAATAAGGTCTTTTATTAAATAATTGCTCCCACTATTTTCCTCAAGCCAATAGCCCTCACTCTGAACTCGAGAAAGGCCGTTGGCTTTCCTAGTGGACTGAGATCCCATCTAGCCCATTTCAAACCTTCGCTTTGGCGAACAAGCCAAAATGGGTTGATTAGGTAGGCCAACAAACTTAACTTTCACCAAGTTGATAGCTCCAACTACCAACCTCTAATGTAAACCAAGCCAGCAAGCCAATTACACAATTCAATGGCACTAACCATTGTCCTCAAGTGTAATTCTCAGTATCAGCAGAGTGGACACTTCATGTCACCACATACACTTGTAAAGTGCACTTCTCTACTATGCCTATGATATGCTTATCAACCTTTGCTTTAGCGAACAAGCAAAACATATTATTTAAGTCGACCCATCACCATTAAGGAAAACTCCAATGAAGTTTAACCTCCCATTATAAAGGTTTACCCTTCGATTTGGCGAACAAGGTTCCGATGAACAGTTGTTTGATTGAACTCATGGTAATGGAAGTTTTTTATTAATGACTTAATATCCTTTATCAAGGGATTTTTTTATGTTGTGTGTCTCACCAGTTTTATCTTGTTTAGCATGTTATAGTCATAACATACACCCTTAGCATGCATACTAAGTGTAAAATAAACGTGTTGGTGCATAACCTTAACTAAAACAAATTCCCCGAGCCTAGAGGAATCAGTAGGTCAAACTAGGTTTAATTACAATTTTGGATTCTTCAAGTAATTCGCCTTCTTCTTCTCGAACATTACACAACTTTCAAAATACAATTACAAATCTAATTTTACATATTTGTAAAGAAACCTCGAGTTACATTCGAAGGGAGTGAGATGAGAGAGAGAAGTACAACGGAGATAATAGAGAAAGGCAGGGCACGCAAGCCCTATTTTAAATTACATAACCCAAAACATTAAACTAGGTCCGTAGGCTTATGCACCAAGCACCATGCATATTAAGAAGAAGAATCCTGCATAAAAAATCAAAATTAAATTTTGATTAGGTTGGTAAATTACAAGTTACTCCTTGATTTTCGGTAGTGTTCATTAAGTCCAACAAGTTTTAAATTTCATTTTAGTCCCTTGTTAATGGGCCTCGCTCAATTAGGCCTCCAAAATGTTTCCAACATGCAACAACATTTTTAGAAAAATTATGCATTAAAAAAATCCCGCAACAACACGATCACGGCCCAAAATTCAGCCCATTGCACCTTTATGTGGGTTGCCCAAAAAATCAAGATTTGGTGCACGTTTTAACACGCACCAGATCAGGCCCTTGGCTACAAAACCAAGTGACAGTCAATGCCAAGTGCAGGGAGCAATTGGCCACCACGCTGCTGCTATGCCATTTGTGGTGGCACGGCCCAAGGCCACATGCTCCAACATGTGGCCAACACTTCCCTATGCACGAAAACGCACAACAGCAGTGGTGTCGATTCGCAATCTATCCAGCGGTAGCACACATTTGCGTGTTGCCACTGCTACTATCATGCGTAGTAGCACACAGCAACAACATGCCACCCTCCATGGCAGCATAGTCCTTTAGCCGAAATCAAGTTTTATTTGATTTCTATCCATCAAAAACAAATGCACAAAATCAGATTTGCAACAGATCAACCACAGCAGATTTTTACAACAAAATTTCAGTTTTTACGCAACATGTAAAAACTACAATCAATACATATCGAAATCAATGCAACCAAACATCATACAACAACATAAAAAGTATAAGGTTGACTCTGATACCACTGTAAGTTGTTGGCGAGGTTTACACAGTGGAAAAGAAAATCAAAATCCCCAAACAACAACATAGAACCCAAGAAACCTTATATTTAATTTACGTCGTTAGTATAAATCGACAATAAACATAAACATTTCATAACTTATACCTGCGTTTGGAGGCTCTTTCAATGAGATTGGAATCGCTACCACTCCAAGGTAGGAGTGCACTAACGATATCCACACGAAGACAGGATGAATGCCATTGAGGGATTTTATTGGCTAGAAAAATCCTCAACTTTAAGAATAAAATACAGCAGAATATTTGAAGCAAAAATTCTGCTCACACAACAATGGAGTTGGCGTTTTTGAGAGAGAGAAGGTGGCTAGGTTTTCTTTTATTTGAAAAGAATATCTCATTTAATTTTTAGTTGCACTTAAATAGTGCACACTAAAAACCTAATCTAATTTGGAATAGCAATCTACTCATTCCATATTTAGATTAGCAATATTCCAAATACCAAACAAAGCATTTCAATTCAAAATTTTAAATCAAATTTGAATTCCATATTATCAAATTAATATTAACAACTATTAATTGTAATGTCTCACTAGGCAAGTATTCACTGAGTATCCTATAGAGAGAATCCAGAGAATTGCTAGTTTAAAAAGGGTGTTCGTCTAAATTTTTTACCCTTAATCCAGTCATAACATACTATTACACAAAGATTATTTCTCACATATATAAATCCACATTAAATTTCTTCACTAAGAGTATGTGCAATCCTCTCGCGAGCTTGATGTCTCCCAACCACTAAAATCTAATACCTGCAAAAATAAGGAAAGCAACGGGGTGAGCTATAAATGCTCAGTAAGTAAACCAAATCTAACTATGCTCTCACTCCGTTGTCCCCGTTTTCGCTGTACTGCTTCTAAATTTTTGTTTGCTTTCTCTCTTTATTCTCAGGCGTACTACTTAGCAGTTTTCTATTTTTCTCAAATCTTTCTAAATCCTTCTAGTGTTGTGCTATTCTTTATCATTTTATTTCTCTTCTCTACTAAATTATAACTTTCTGTTTCTTTCTCTACTCAACAAATCGCTAAGTTTCCTTGCTATTTGTCATATTTTAATTTCTGTTCTTTTCTTGTATATCTCTAATTTCTTTTCTATTCTTGTAGGCTTCTATTTTCTTTTCTTCTCTATTCTCACGGGCTTCTATTTTCTTTTCTTCTCTATTCTCACGGGCTTCTATTTTCTTTTCTTCTCTATTCTCACGGGTTTCTATTTTCGTTTCTTGGCTAGTCAGACACGCAATAATAAAATAAACTGTTTAATCTATGCATAAATGCATGAGATGCAATGCACATAAAATGTCTGATGCATATGCAAATGATCATGTTTGTATTCTTTCTAAAATTCTTTTCCTTTCTTTCTGAAATTCTTTTTGTTTTCTATTTCTTATTCTATTTTTCTTTCTTTCTGAAATTCTTTCTGTTTTCTACTTCTTATCTATTTTTCTTTCTTTCTGAAATTCTTTCAATTTTCTATTTCTTATTCCATTTTTCTTTCTTTTTGAAATTCTTTTTGTATTTTGTTCTGATTTGCTGATCGGACTAGGCTAAGGCATGGATTTGGAACCCTGGCCGCCTGAGCATATTATGAAATTCTTTCTAGGTACAGTCCTCATCCACATGCACTTCTGGTAGACTGTACAATTCTGTTTTCTATTATGAGGCCACTCACTGATAGCGGCGTGTATATGGGAAACTTCTGCATCTCTGTCACCACTAGCTAATGCAGCAAATGCTCACAGGTTCCCCATCGCAACAGTCCTCTGAAAACATGCTCTATAAATCTGCAAAATAACTAGCTAGACATTTTCTAATAATTTTAAAATTTCTGAAATATATGTTATGCTATGTCATGCATTTATATATTGTCTATGCATGATCCCAAAAGTCGTGTTTGACTCCGGAATGTATTCTATTAATTCTAAGGCTTTTATTTCTATGCTTTTCTGGAAAGTCCAAAGTTATATTCTAATAACACGCTTAACTTAAACATTTTCTATTTTATTCTTTTTTTCTGAATTCTACGCATCGTGTGTACGTACGCGATTCTATAATTTCTACATAATTCTTTAATTCTATCATGCTATGTAAAATGTACACATACACAAGTACATTATCTCTCACAAATTCTACTCTTCTATAATTCTATTTGTGACATATTAAAACGGCACAATTCAACTAGGGAATGAATTCTACATTTTGGGCAATCTAATTTCTTCTATAAAAAGCTATGACACAACTTAGGTATTAAGTCTACTAACTTGCCCAAGTATGCTACTAGATTTTCTCAAGCTTATATATCACCTAACCATGTCATTAAACAATTCTCTAATATTTGTCTAATGTAACAGACATGCCTTGTACAACTTTCTAAATACAAATCTTAATGCCATAAATTTGCATTTTCTTACAAGACCATCAACTTCAATTGTTATACATGCCATTCTTTCTTCTTTTCTTTTGGCTACATTCTATACATTAATCTATATTGCCATATTAATCATTGTAAATTCAATCTAACATATGGCACAACATATATACTTTGGCTAAATTCTAATTTCTTTCTAACATTCTTAACTAAAGTTTTGGCCAATACAAAATATTCTCAAGATCTTCTAGCACAATTCTATAGCTTGTAATATATAATAAGGCATGAAAACTATACTCATACCAATCAATTTCTAAAATGGTCATGTATTTAATACATAAACCAAACTTCTATTTCTTTGATGTTTCTTTTGATATCTATACTTGGGAAAGCTTTTCTATTCTTTATACAATAAAATCACTTATTACATATTNATATTCTCAAGATCTTCTAGCACAATTCTATAGCTTGTAATATATAATAAGGCATGAAAACTATACTCATACCAATCAATTTCTAAAATGGTCATGTATTTAATACATAAACCAAACTTCTATTTCTTAGATGTTTCTTTTGATATTTATACTTGGGAAAGCTTTTCTATTCTTTATACAATAAAATCACTTATTACATATTGTTTGTAATTAATCTCAAAACAAGAAACAACAATATACTCATTTGGCCAAGCCATTATTTGGATGATCTTTCTAAATTCAAGTATACAAACTTGAGAATTTATTATGGCATATTGATATGTCATGACATAATCTACCATTCTCTACTATCAACAATGCCATATCAAAGTAAAAATTTAACATGTAAATCCCTTCTAACACTTTCCCAAAGTCATAAGTTTCACAATTTCTAATTCAATAACTAAATAAAAATGTGCTATTGAAGAAATACTAAGGGTTCACGTAACTTGAACCATGCACTAAAAGCCATTTATCTCATTGAACTAACATGACCAAGTGACATTCTAAATTTTTGGCATAACAAAATGCACTCT
Organism: Pistacia vera; assembly: GCF_008641045.1. Taxonomy (NCBI): domain Eukaryota; kingdom Viridiplantae; phylum Streptophyta; class Magnoliopsida; order Sapindales; family Anacardiaceae; genus Pistacia; species Pistacia vera. Next base: position 194,171 of record NW_022196578.1, on the reverse strand, counting down.
TGAATACTAAAATTTACACTTTGTTAAGTCTAACATAACCTTTCAACTCCAATTCTTTCCTTTCTCTAACAATTTCTTCAATAAGATTTAACAAACTCATGCATGCATTTCTCTTTGAATTTTCATCAAACAACTCACATGCATATGCAAATACTTAGGTGGCCACACTTCCACATCTCTCCAAATCCACCAAAATTGGAGTAAAAACTCACTAAATTTAACTTCAAATCTGGTCGGATTCAACACTTCAAAATTTCATCAACAATTCTTCCATATGTCATCCATAATTCCACCAAATCACCACATACACATGAACTACTTCTCATGGCTGGAATTTTACACATCATTCAATATTAAAATAGCCAATAATTCTCACCATACAATCACATACAAACATACAAGAATCAATCTACACAATTATTGCTCAAATCAAAACTAAAATTGGATTTACTTACGTTGAATTTGTGCAAAACTAATGATATAACCACCCTTTGCTAAAATTATCTTCCTCTTGGACCTAAATCATATAAAACCATAAGAATTTAAAACTTTATAGTTTAATCACACACCTTCGTGCTAGAATCTTACCTTTGGATGCTTTAAGATTGAAAATCTACAAAAATTTAAGCCAAATCCTATGAATTCTCTTTGAAATTTGGTGAAGAAGTTTGAGAGAAATTGGATGAGGGGTGGCGTGTACCAGGGATGGGAATGCTAGGTTATTGAAACCTTATAACTAAATAAATAAATATATATATATTCCCATTTTGCCCTTGTACTTTTATCATAATTCTAATTATGCCATACGTGTATTTACCGATATACCCTCACTTTCAATGGATTTAACACATGTTCTTGGTCATTTTCACTCCCCACTCTTTCATCTAGTTGTGAGTGAAAAGACCATTTTACCCTTATTCTTTAATTTCTTTCTATTACTTTACAAACACGTATTTATCTCGACATCACACCAGGTGTATTTTCTATAATCTTTCTACCACTCTATTCTCATGGCTAGCTGGTGTACTGTCGTAGGCAACCAAGATTAAAAACCTTCCTAACCTAACTACTGAACTGTAAATATTGTAAGCAAGGGTCGATCCCACGAAGAGTGTCTAGCCGAATTTTCGATGTGAATAAGGCTAGGGGGTTTTGAGTAAAACAGAAAACAATCTTAGCCAAAAACAAAAACAAAAACAATTCAATTCGAAATCAATTAATATAATGAAACTTGGTCTCCGTCAACATCCACCATCGGAATCTTACAACTGATCATTGATGCAAAAGTAAATCAATTCTTACTTTGAATATTCACCGTTGGAACTATTTTCCTATCTCTCCTTAATTGTAATTAATTAGGAAACAAGCCGATCTTAATTAATCTACCATTAAACAACCCTAGAAAGCGCTAAGATTTAATCTATGGCAGCCTTAAGAATTAGAGAGATTGATGAAGCTAAACAACACAAACTCAAGCGGTTTGTATATTGTCGAGTGTTCCTCTAAGATTACTAATTCATGACGCAGCAAATTAATAACCCTAATTGCTTCACAAGTTAGAGAGATCAACAATTACGGATTTTATATCTAACTTAGCAGTAGATTGTAACAAATAATAACCTAGTAGCCTCCTAGCAATTAAATGAAACAATCATGAAAATAAGCATAGAAACATCCATACTCAAGCATAAAATTGAACACTGAATAAATGGATTAGATCTCACGTTATTGTCCGAGGCCTCCGTTTCCTTACCAAGTTATAAAATTACGCTCTCATGGCCATCACGAAAATTCCAAGAAAGTTCAGGAAACCATAGAGAGGCGTGTGTCCCCCCAAACCTAATCTGATCTCCTTAAAAAAATATCCAGTTCAAGTATTTGAATTCCACTAAATCTCCTAAAAGAAATATTCTAATATCCTAAAATAACATTAATCCTAATTTGATTCTAATTAATTGAAAATAAGATAAAGTCCTAAAATAAAATAGGAAAGTGGTGATTCTGAGCTGTAACTTGCGTGCCACATGTCTTCAAATCTTCCAATAATAAACTACCCAATTGGTTTGCATGACAAGGCAAAATGTTCCAGAACGTCGGCAGTGCAGGTGCGTCAACTTGAAGCCCGATTACAACATTGATGCAGCGAGTATCTCTCCAAACTCAAAACATAAAAGTTGTAGATCTCTTTCTTAGTGTTCCACAAAATTTTGAATCATCTCAATCGGAGCTCGGATGAGAGAGTTATGCCCAGATTATTCAACAATGTCGAAACTGTCCGAATTCACTTAATTATTTCCGTTTTGCAATTAACGCCTCCATTTACACCCTAAATCAAACTAGAATAATAATGAGTATATTTAGGCAGCAAATAAGTATAAAAGACTAGACATTAAGGGGGGTAAATATGATATTTTGCATTCTCATCACTAGCACACTTAATACATTATAATTATCATCTCACTTTTCACTTGAACACGTGATTCTATGTGAAATGACCATTTTGCCCCTATTGAAACTTTTATGGAATTCCTCTATAAAACTAGTTAAATATATTCACTATGACTATAAAATAATCCCTACCATATTTCTGAATGTCGGTATTACATTAATATTAAATAATATGGGTGTGTGTGTGTGTGTGTGTGTGTATTTAAACCAAATATTTAAATATACAATCTCACTAATTTAATTTTCATATGAAATTAAATATAGGCAACAACCTTAGCAAATTTAATCGCACTGTGAGATTACCAAGATGAAAGACCAAAATGCTCTTTCATCTTAAAAGACAAAAATACCATTTCATCATAAATGATGAAAACGCCCTCTTACTAATTTTATTCTTTATCTATCTTCTATGTGTGAGACCCGAAGGATCCTCATCATGTCGACAGTGAATCATATCGTGATTGACGATCAATCGTCCCACTAGACACAAACCAAGATTGGCCTCTAGCCAGGCATCATGGGCACTCGATGGATTCGGATTCAACGAAACCGCTACCTATCAACGATATGGTTACCGTGCAATCATCTATTATCTCATCAAGGCTGAGGCACAGAAGTAGTGTCAACCTCAGATATCCTTGATATCTCGGTATTCGGTTATTGGACCAACGACCAGAATAGATTGGATTGAGCTACAACTCAATCCCATTGTGGCCACAGATTTAATGTTGTTGCCATCTATCGAATTACTCAACAAGATAATTTCTCCCTTACCTGGGAGATATGAATCCTCTGTTGATCCATCATAGTCTCAATACATTTCTCGATATAGCCAATCACTACCATTCTAATAATTATGAGTAGAACTACATTGGGCTAGTGTCAAACCACACAAATTGGTGTACAAGGCACTCCAGTGATCTCAAGTCTAAGGATCACATGCACCACCATCCGTTAGAGGATTTATTCCACAAACACTGGGGTTACCATCTATATGGAATCCTCTGGTGGTCTGTCCGGTGAACTTGCCTATGGCAAGCACCCATATATTGCACTAGGTTGTTAGCAAACAACCTTAACAAGTGAGATCAATCACTGCCTTACGACAAGGTCGTTCAACACTATGATACTCTTACCGTATTATCTGTGTCCTTGGTCAGAATAATACTAGGGCTACGAAAGTTTCTAGAATGGTCACCATATGTGCCCATAGGGTTTTGAAATCACTTGATACCCTCATCACGGTTCTACCATCCTAAGGACATATATCATTTTCTTATACGAATATAATCGGATCATATGATATAGATAAATGCCTTTATTGATAATAAAACATGATATCAAAGAGTCAATTTATAATATCAGATTGGCTTTAGGGCACCTACTCTAACACCAATATCATGGACTTAGTCAAACCATAGATCGTTGTTACCTTTTCGATCAACAAAGGGTATGCTTCTATCAAAGGGAAGCTAAGTCACATTGGAGCTTTTCCTTAATGATGTCGGGTTAGACTTAACTAGTAGTTTTGGCTTTTTGATCAATGAAGGTCAAAGACGTACTAGAGGCAAACGTAGAGAAAGTGCAATTTTTAAAATTCACAGGAGATATGTAGTATCTACTCTACGGATCCAAGAGTTTCACTTGAGGTCAATGGTCCGCACCATTGGATTATATAATTGGTTTGTTTGCACAATTTATATTTGAGGATTAATGGTCGATGCCATTAGCTGGTATAAATTGAGTTTGTGGCCTACCTAGATTAACCCATTTTTGGCTTTTCAATCAACAAAGGTTAAAATGGAATTGATGGGATCTTTGCCTACTAGGAAAGCCAATGAGCTTTCTCGAGTCTAGTAGTGGGGGCTATTAGGACTTGAGGAAAATAGTGGGAGCATTTAATTAATGAAAAGACCTTGATTAATTAAATATTATATCCTGATATTAACTCGCCTAATTTGCACTAGTTGACAACTCTGCTCTAACATTATGATCGATCATCAAAAAAGGAAATAGGTTGGATGGTAGTAATTTTTCAGACTGGTACAGGATTGTACTAGAGTCTGAAAGGAAATTATATACCATTGGCAAGCTCTTTCCATAGAGCCTGTTGTTGACATCACCCGGGGATAGCAAGATGGGTGAGAGTGCCAAAGTTGGCCCTCACATACTCAAGTACAGTGGGAGGGTTGAGACTTTAGGTTATGGTTTGGACAGTGACTTAGTCTTGAAGTCCTTACCTGATTCTTATTCTCTATTCATATACAACATGAATATGAATGAGAAGACTTTCCTTTAGCTTATATCCGAGACTATGGAGCAGGACATTAAAAGGTCCAGACTAGTGTTTCTAGTCGATGCTAGCATTGGTGAAAGGAAGGGTAAAGGCATGGATAAAGTTGAAGTTAAATCCAAGGCCAAACACAGGTCCCTAGTAGGAAGTGTCAGTAAGGAAAGAAAGGTGGTTTTCTTCTATAGTGGCGGGCTTGGCCATTGGAATAGACACTGCAAGACCTTCTTAGCAAACCAAAAAAAGATTGTTGCTACATCTTCTTCTAAAGGTATGTTCATGATTGAGATAAACTTATCTTCTAGCACATCTTGGGTTATTGACACTAGATATGCAAGGACTGTGACAAAATAGATCGCTCAGCCAAGGGGAGGTAGACATACAAGTTGGGAATGGGGCTAGAGTTGCTACTCTAACTATCGGTGTTTATCAGTTATCTTTGCCTTCGGGCCTTATCTTAAAACTTTTGGATTGTTATTATGTACCTTCCATTTCTAAGAATATTATTTTTGTGTCTGCTTTGGACAGTTTTGGATATCATTTTGGAATATCTAATTGATTGTTGTCTTTTAGTTTGAATGGTATTCATTATGGGAATGCTAGGTTACATAATGGTTTATATGTTCTAGATATGGATAAAGGGATATTCAATCTTGAAATTAAGAAAGCCAGGATTGGCGATCTTAGCCATCTTAACCAAACATTCCTCTAGCACTGTAGGTTGGGTCATGTCAATCAAACACGCACAGCAAAACTCCATGGGGACGGAGTCTTGGACCCATTTGATTTTCAATATATGAGGTATGCGAGTCATGCCTTCTAGGCAAGATGACCAAGTCACCTTTCACTGGAAATAGTTAAAGATCTACATAATTATTAGGGATCATCAATAGTGATGTATGTGGTCCTATGATAGTTCAGGCAAGAGGAGGGTATTCTTACTTCATATCATTTACTAATGATTTAAATAGATATTGTTATGTCTATTTGATGAGACATAAATCTGACTCTTTTGACAAGTTCAAAGAGTTCAAGAATGAAGTACAAAATAAGCTCGCAAAGAGTATTAAAGCCCTTTAGTCGGATCGAGGCCGTGAATACTTGAGCTTGGAGTTTGCTGGATACCTTAAGGAATGTAGGATAGTATCACAACTCACACCTCCTTATACGCCACAACACAATGGTGTATCAAAAAAGAGGAATCAAACGTTACTTGATATGGTTTGTTCGATGATGAGTTTGGGTGACCTACTAGCAGCATTTTGGGGCTATGCCCTAGAGACTTCCAAATCAGTGGATAAGACTCCATATGAACTTTGGGGTTGTACGACTTATGTCAAGAAATTGACGGGAAATAAGCTTGCCCAAAATCTGAAAGATGTATCTTTGTGGGATATCTGAGGGAAACCATGAGATACTATTTCTACCAGCCAGAAGAGCGGAATGTTTTTGTAGCTCGATCTGCAGTATTTTTGGAAAAGGAATTTATCCAAAATAGTTTAGGAGGTAGAAAGGTCGAACTAGGCGAAGTTCTGACTCCATAAGATCTAACTGATGAGGAACTGGTAGATGTACCACTAGTAATGGAGGAACATCAGGAGGAGGTCACTACACAGATTGTGGAAGAAAGTGAACCAACTGAGACATAGGAGCTACATAGGTCTAGTGTTAGAGTAGATGCCCTAGAACGAATCAATTATTGTGGAATTGACTCTTTGTAATAATGTTCATTGATCAATAAAAGGCATTTTATACTATATCGCGTAAATAATAATTGTATGTATTGATATATGTCCTTAGAATGGTAGAACCGTGACGAGGGTATCAAGTGTTTCAAATCTTGATGGTGAGAACCCTATGAGCACATATGGTGGCCATTCTAGAAACGTCTGTAACCCCAGTATTGTTCTGAAGTAAGGGCACAAACAATACGCTAAGGCTATCATAGTGTTGGACGACCCTGTCAAAAGACAGTGACTGATCTCACTTGTCAAGGTTGTTTGGTGACAACCTGGTGCAACACATGAGTGCTTGCTGTAGGCAAGTTCACTAGACTGACCCACCAGAGGATTCCATATGGATGGTAACCCTAGTGTCTATAGAACAAATCCTCCAACAAATGATGGTGCATGTGATCCTTAGACTTGAGATCACCGAACGCCTTGTGCACCGATTGGTGTAGTTTGACACTAGCCTAATGCATTTCTATTCAGAGCTGTAAATACTGTAGTGATTGGTTGCATCAAGAAGTGTATCAAGACTATGGTGGATCGATAGAGGATTCATCACTCCCAGGTATAGGGGGAAGTTATCTCACAGCGCAATTCAGTAAATGGCAATGACACTAAAATTGTGGCCACAGTGGGACTGATTTGTTGCTCTATCCTGTTTATAATACAAGTCATTGGTCCAGTAACTGAATACATAATATCAATTGTAACCGAGATTGACACTATTTCTATAACCCGGTCTCGTCAAGATAACAGATGATGAAAGGATCGGATTATACGGTAACCATATCACTGACAGGTAGCTGCTTCACTGAATCCAAATCTATCGGGTGGCCATGATGCCTTGCTAGGGGCCAATCTTGGTCTGTGTGTAGTAAGACGATTAATTGGTGTTAATCGCGATACTAAACACTGTCGGTATGATAAGGAGCCTACGGGTCACACACATAGAAGATAATTTAAGAACCAGTTTATAAGAAGGGTGTTTTCGTCTTTTTAGGTGAAAGGATATTTTGGTAATTTCACTATGTAATTAAATTTGCTGAGGTCGTGGCCTTTATTTAATTTGTTAATTAAATTAAATAAGTGAAATTATATTTAAATATGCATTCGCATATATTTAAATGAATTATTGTTATTGTTAAATGTTAATATATGAAATATATATATTAATTTAATTTAATTGAAATAACAATAATAATTAAAATTAAAATATCTTAAAAGGGCTATTTGGATGCCAGGAGTTGTTTGGGTTGGTGCCGAAGCCCATTCCATGATGGAATAGGGTATAGTGTTACACTATATAAGTGCAACACTTTGTGAAATAAAATAGAGATTTTATTATTTCATTCAAAACAAATCTCCAGCCCCTTTTTCATTCTCTCCCATGCCAGATTCCTTTTGTTTGGAAATTTTTTTGATTGATTTCTTCTTGGTTCTTAAAGACTGAAGAGGATCTAGCAAATCCCTCTTTAGTTCGTTAGAGTTATCTTTGTGTGGACTACATTGGTTCGATCCTACACTTGGGTCGGTAGCGAAATTTGTTCAGAGACAAACTTGGAGGAGCCTCCAAACATACGTATGATTTCTAAACTTTAAACTGATTTTTTTTACAGATTCTATTATAATGTATAAACTGTAATTTTGTGCCCTGATCTTGGTTCTAAGGAACGATCTATCATGTAAATTATTTTTGTTTTCCGCTGCCATAGATGATCGTTTCCTAATAGTGATATGAGAGCCTAGGGTACTAGATTTTACAGTTTTTGTGAATGGTTGATTACATGTATTTGATTGATAACATGTTGCCTTGATGAATCTGCACAAAATCTGCCATGAAAGCATGTTTGAAGAAATCAATTAATTGATTAATTTAATTTGTTGATGATCTACAATTTTGGAATATACTAGGTTATGGACTTTTGTTGAAATCAGTAGTTTAGATTGATTGCAAAATCGGTTTGGCGTATTTTGGTTGCTGGTTGAATTGTTTTGTTGCTACAGATCAGTGTACGCTCGTCGTGGCGATATAAACCATCGTCATGGTGTGCGTTGTTGGCATACACGCTGATTGCAAAATCAATGCTTGCCGCAGCGATATAATCCATCGCCGTGGCGATCGTCCTTAGGACGAACACTGTCAATCATCGTTCGCCACGACAATATAAACCATCGTTGCGGTGAACGCACGTAAAGCGTGAACGTGACATTAATCAGAGCACGCTATGGCAATCTAACCCATCGCCGCAGCGAGCGCACTTCCGAGTACGCAAGGGTCAAATTAAAAAGTTTCAAAACTTTTGGACCAAATATAGATCTGTAGATTGTCAGGGGGTAATTAATAATTCACCCACCCAATTCAAAATTGATTATTTTTGAAATGCGTGCCATGTACTTTTTTGTATATTGCATGGTGCCCGGTACATGAGCCTTAGACCTATGGTGAATGTTTTAAAATTTTTGCGTATGTATGATTGTAATTTATAAGATAAGGCCTGCGTGTCCTGCGTTTCTCCTCTTCTTGATGTACATTATCTTCTCATCTCACTCTCTTCGAATGTAAATCGAGGTTTCTAAATTTGTTGATGTAAAATTAGTATGATGTTTTTGTAATGGACTTGAGATGGAGCAAAGGACGAGGCAATCATACTTGAAGACTCAAGATATTTATTACAAGACCCCTAAGTGACCCACCGATTCCTCTAGGCTTGAGGAAATCAGTTTTAGTTAGGCCATGTACCGACACATTTTAATATTTTGTTTAGAATGCATGCTAAGGTTGAATGTTCAATAACATGCCAAACAATGTCATTCTAACAAAGATAATAATCTGGTGAGACATTAAATAACAAACCCTCAATTGAAGGATATTAAGTCACGTAAGCCTTCCATCACCATGGTTTTAATCAAACCACTATTCGTCGAAACCTTGTTTGCCAAAGCAAATGGTACACTTCTACCAGTGGGAGGTTAAAATGCATTGGAGTTTTCCTTAATGGTGATGGGTCGACTTAAAATGACGGTTTTGCTTGTTCGCCAAAGTGAAGGTTGATAAACGCGTCATAGGCATAATAGAGAAGTACACATATTGTGTGTACATGGTGACATGTAGTGTCCACTCTACTGATACTAAGAATCACACTTGAGGACGATGGTTGGGGCCATTGGATTGTGTGATTGGCTTGTTAGCTTCTTAACATTTGAGGTTGATAGTAGGAGCTATCAACTGGTGTGGATTAAGTTTGTTGGCCTACCTAATCAACCTATTTTGACTTGTTTGCCAAAGCGAAGGTTTGAAATGGGCAGGATGGGATCTCAGTCCACTAGGAAAGCCAACGGGCTTTCCCGAGTTAATAGTGAGGGCTATTGACTTGAGTAAAATAGTGGGAGCGTCGTTTAATAAAAGACCATATTAAATAATAATGAACTTTATAATAACTTTTTCTTTTCTGCAATTGTAGATTCACCAAAATGAGCAAAATGAACCTGCGACCGATAATCGAGAAAGAAAACAGGTTGGATGGATCCAATTTCTCAGACTGGTATCGTAATCTTCAGATTATACTCAAGTCGAAAAAGAAATTGTATATCCTGGAAAAGCCATACATGGCTGAGCCTGATCTTGATGCCACTCAGGAAGTAAAGGATACTTATCAAAAGTTCCTTGATGATGCTGATGGTGTTTAATGCTTGATGTTAGCATCGATGACACCAATGCTACAAAAGCAGCATGAGAATATGGACGTTGTTGCCATCATTCTAAACCTTGAGGAGCTTTTCGAAGGGAATGCTCGACATGAGTGGTACAAGGTGTCAAAAGCACTGTTTGGAAGTCGTCTGACTGAGGGAGCCCAAGTTGGTCCTCATGTGCTCAAATGATAGAGCACATAGAGAGGCTTGAGACTTTGGGATTTGAGTTGGATGCATAATTATAAATGGATTTGATTCTGCAATCCTTGCCTGACTCTTATGCACCGTTCATAATGAACTTCAATATGAACACAATGGTGAAAACCCTATCGGAGCTTTTGAACATGCTGAGGACTGTAGAGCAAGACTTGAAGAAGTCCAAGCCTGTTTTACTGGTTGCTGCTGGTAAAGGAAAGGGTAATAGCAGGGTAAGGCCAAGGCCAAACCTAAGCCCAAGCCCAAAGGACATGTTGCTCTTGGGCCTAAGAGTGGCATAGGGAAGGGCAAAGTAGTCTGCTTCTTTTATGGCAAGCCTAGCCACTGGAGGAAACACTGCAAGGCTTTCCTCGCAAGTAAGAAGAAGTCAGATGCTACGACTTCAGGTATGTTTATGATTGAGATTAACTTCTCTCCCTCAATATCTTGGGTTATTAACACAGGATGTGGTACTCACATTTGTACTGATGTGCAGGGACTGAGGCAGAGTAGAGTGCTCGCCAAGGGAGAGGTGGACCTACGAGTTGGAAATGGAGCACATGTGGCTGCATTGGTTGTAGGGACTTACTATTTATGTTTGCCTACGGGCTTGTTGTTGGAACTACATAACTGTTATCACGTACCTTCTATTTCTAGAAATATTATTTTAGTATCCGCTTTGGATAATATGGGGTACCATTTTGAGATATCTAATGGATTGTTGTCCTTTAGTTTGAATGGTATTCTATTTGGAATTGCAAGGTTATATAATGGATTATATGTTCTTGATTTAAACAATAAAGATATTCTCAATGTTGAAACCAAGAAAGCTAAACATAGCGATCAAAACCAGACATACCTCTGGCACTATACATTGGGTCATGTTAATAAGACCCACATTGCAAAACTTCAAAGGGATGGAGTTTTGGACCTTTTTGACTTTCAGTCATTTGAGGTATGCGAGTCATGCCTGTTAGGCAAGATAACCAAGTCTCCTTTCACAAGACAAGGTGAAAGAGCTACTGAACTGTTAGGCATCATCCATAGTGATGTATGTGGTCCACTAACAGTTGAAGCCAGAGGTGGATATTCATACTTCATCACATTTACTGATGATTTCAGTAGATATGGTTATGTCTACCTTATAAGACATAAATCTGAAGCCTTTGATAAATTCAAAGAATTCAGGAATGAAGTACAGAATATGTTGGGCAAAAGTATTAAAGCTCTTCGGTCAGATCGAGGAGGAGAATACTTTAGCTCAGGGTTTTCTGAATACCTGAAGGAATGTGGGATAGTATCACAACTCAACCCTCTGTATACACCCCAACACAATGGAGTGTCAAAAAGGAGGAATAAGACCTTACTTGACATGGTTAGGTCCATGATGAGTTTTAGTGATCTACTTGCATCATTCTAGGGTTATGCCCAAGAAACTGCGCCTCACGTTTTAAACTGTATGCCGTCAAAGTCTGTAGATAAGACTCTATATGAACTATAGAGTGGGCAAAAGCCCAACTTGTCTTATCTAAGGATTTGGGGTTGCGAACTTATGTTAAGAAATTGACTTCGAACAAGCTGGGCCCAAAATCCTGTAACTGTATATTTTTGGGGTATCCAAAGGAGACCAAAAGATACTATTTCTACCACCTAGAAGAATACAAAATTTTTGTTGCTCGTTCCGGTGTCTTCTTAGAAAAGGAATTTTTTCTAAGAAGTACTAGTAGGAGAAAAGTAGAACTCCATGAAGTTTTAGAACCACAAAATATACTAGACGAAGGACGGGATGATGTGCCACAGAAGGTGGTTGAACATCAAGAGGAGGTTACTCCACACCTTGTGGATCAAAGTGAGCCACCTCAGGTAGCACAAGAGCTACGTAGATCTGGGAGAGTACGCCATGAGCCCGAGAGATATGGTTATCTCGTGACTCAACATGGTGACGTACTAGTCTACCAAGACGATGAACCCAGAACCTACGAAGACGCTATATCGAATCCAGATTCTGTTAAATGGCTTGAAGCCATGAAATCTGAGATGGAGTCTATGTACGAGAACCAAGTATGGTCTCTAGTGGAACAACCTGAAGGGGTAAAACCATAGGGTGTAAATGGGTCTTCAAGAAGAGGACTGACATGGATGGCAATGTGCATACTTATAAGGCACGACTGGTTGCCAAAGGTTTCAAACAAATTCATGGTATTGACTACGAAGAAACCTTTTCACTAGTTGCCATGATTAAATCCATCCGGATTATTCTTGCAATGGCTGCATATCATGACTATGAGATTTGGCAAATGGATGTCAAAACTGCTTTTCTGAATGGAAACCTTGAGGAGGATGTGTATATGACATAACCTGATGGTTTCGTTCTTAATGGGCAAGCTAATAGGGTATGCAAGTTGCAGAGATCCATTTATGGACTCAAGCAAGCTTCAAGGAGCTGGAATATTCGTTTTTATGAAGTCGTAAAAAAATTCGATTTGATCAAGAATGAAGATGAGCCTTATGTTTTCAAGAAAGTGAGTGGGAGCGCAGTGGCATTCCTAGTGTTGTATATCGATGACATACTTCTGATCGGGAATGACATACCAAACTTGCAGTCGGTAAAGACTTGGTTATTCAAGTGCTTCTCCATGAAGGACTTAGGGGAAGCAGCTTACATCCTTGGAATAAAGATCTATCGTGATAGATCGCGTAGGTTGCTTGGCCTAAGTCAGAGCGCATATATTGACAAAGTACTGAAAAGATTTAGTATGGAAGAATCTAAGAAGGGATTTCTTCCAATGTCACATGGTGTTTATCTCTCTAAGGAATTGTGTCCCAGAACACAAGATGAGAGAGATAGGATGAAGAGGATCCCATATGCATTAGCGATTGGATCTATCATGTATGCCATGCTTTATACTCGGATTGATGTCTCATGTGCTTTGAGCACTTGTAGCAGATATCAATCGGATCCGGGTGAGCATCACTGGATGGCTGTCAAAATATTCTTAAGTACCTGAAGAGGACTAAGGATATGTTCTTGGTTTATGGAGGGGAAGATGAGCGCACTATAAAAGGATACAGTGATGCTAGTTTCCAAACAAACAAAGATGATTATCGATTGCAATCAGGGTTTGTATTTTGTCTCAATAGGGGTGCAGTGAGCTGGAAAAGCTCTAAGCAAAGCACCGTAATTGACCCTACAATGGAGGCTGAGTATATTGCATTGTCAGATGCGGCCAAAAAGGCAGTCTGAATTAAGAAGTTCGTTACTGAACTTGGTGTGGTTTCCACGATTCTTGATCTAATAGACATCTATTGTGACAACAATGGAGCAATAGCTCAAGCCAGGGAACCACAGTCTCATAAGAAGTCTAGACACATACTTAGACGATTCCATCTCATCAGCAAAATAGTTGAGAGGAAAGATGTGCAGATCAGTAAAGTGCAGACTGATGACAATCTCACAGATCCACTGACAAAGCCTCTGTCACAGTAGAAGTATGAAAGGCACTTAAGATCATTTGGTATTAAATATATGAATGATTGGCTATAGTGCAAGTGGGAGATTATTAGAGTAGATGCCCTAGAGCCAATCAATTATTGTAGAATTGACTCTTTGTAATGATGTTCATTGATCAATAAAAGGCATTTTATACTATATCGTGTAAATCATCATTGTATGTATTGATATATGTCCTTAGAATGGTAGAACCATGACGAGGGTATCAAGTATTTCAAATCTTGATATGAAAACCCTATGAGCACATATGGTGGCCATTCTAGAAACATCTGTAGCCCCAGTATTGTTCTGAAGTAAGGGCATAGACAATACGGTAAGGCTATCATAGTGTTGGATGACCCTGTCAAAAGGCAGTGACTGATCTCACTTGTCAAGGTTGTTTGGTGACAATCTGGTACAACACATGGGTGCTTGCTATAGGCAAGTTCACTAGAGTGACCCACCAGAGGATTCCATATGGATGGTAACCCCAGTGTCTATGGAACAAATCCTTTAACGAATGGTGGTGCATGTGATCCTTAGACTTGAGATCACCGGAGCGCCTTGTGCACTAATTGGTGTAGTTTGACACTAGTCTAACACAGTTCTATTCAGAGCTATCAATACGGTTGTGATTGGCTACATCAAGAAGTGTATCAAGACTAGGTGGATTGACAAAGGATTCATGACTCCCGGGTACGGGGGGAAGTTATCTCACAGCGTAATTCAGTAAATGGCAATGACACTAAAACTATGGCCACCGTGGGATTGAGTTGTTGCTCTATCCAGTTTATAATACAGGTCATTGGTCCAGTACCTGAATACAATCAAGAGTAACCGAGGTTGACACTATTTCTATGCCCTGGTCTCGTCGCGATAACGGATGATGAAAGGATCGGATTGTATGGTAACCATATCATTGACAAGTAGTTGCTTCGCTGAATCCGAATCTATCGGGTGGCCATGATGCCTTGCTAGGGGCCAATCTTGGTCTGTGTGTAGTGAGACGATTAATTGGTGTTAATCACGATACTATACACTGCCGGTATGATAAGGAGCCTACAGATCACACACATAGAAGATCATTTAAGAACCAGTTTATAAAAAGGGCGTTTTCGTCTTTTTAGGCAAAAGGGTATTTTGTTAATTTCATAGTGCAATTAAATTTGCTAAAGTCGTAGCCTTTATTTAATTTGTTAATTAAATTAAATAAGTGAAATTATATTTAAACATGTGTTCGCATATATTTAAATGAATTATTGTTATTGTTAAATGTTAATATATGAAATATATATATTAATTGAATTTAATTGAAATAACAATAATAATTAAAATTAAAATATCTTAAAGGGGCTATTTGGATGCAAGGAGTTGTTTGGGTTGGTGCCCAAGCCCATTCCATGATGGAATAGGGTATAGTGTTGCACTATGTAAGTGCAACACTTTGTGACATAAAATAGAGATTTTATTATTTCATTCAAAACAAATCTCCAACCTCTTTTTCATTCTCTCACACGCCAGATTCCTTTTGTTTGGAAATATTTTTGATTGATTTCTTATTGGTTCTTAAAGACTAAAGAGGATCTAGCAAATCCCTTTTTAGTTCGTTAGAGTTGTCTTCGTGTGGACTATATTGGTTCGATCCTACACTTGGGTCGGTAGCGAAATCCGTTCAGAGACAAACTTGGAGGAGCCTCCAAACGTGCGTATGATTTCTAAACTTTAACCTGATTTTTCTGTAGATTCTATTATAATGTATAAACTGTAATTTTTGTGCCCTAATCTTGGTTCTAAGGAACGATCTATCATGTAAATTATTTTTGTTTTCTGCTGCCATAGATGATCGTTTCCTAATGGTCTGGCTGAGTATGTCATGAGCCCAAGAGGTATGGATACCTCGTGACTCAGCACGGCAACATACTAGTTTATCAAGATGATGAACCTCAAACCTACGGGGATGCTATATCAGTTCCGGACTCTGATAAATGGCTTTATGCCTTGAAATCTGAAATGGACTCCATGTACCAAAACCGAGTATGGTCATTGGTGGGTTTACCAAATGGGATAAAACCCATAGGTTGTAAATGAGTCTTCAAGAAGAAGACAAACATGGAAGGTAACATGCATACCTATAAAGCACGATTGGTTGCCAAAGGTTTCAAGCAAAAGTATGGCATAGACTATGATGAAACTTTTTTGCCGGTAGCGATGTTGAAGTCTATTCAAATGATGCTTGCAATAGCTGCATACCATGATTATGAAATTTCGCAAATGGATGTCAAAACTCCTTTTCTGAATGGAAACCTTGAAGAGGATGTCTATATGACATAGCTTAATGGTTTCGTTCTCGAAGGTCAAGCAAGAAAGGTATGCAAGTTGCAAAGGTCCATTTATGGACTTAACTAAGCATCAAGGAGCTGGAACATTCATTTTGACGAAGCCGTTAAGGAATTCAGTTTCATAAAAAACGAAGATGAGCCCTATGTATATGAGAAGTTCAGTGGGAGCGCAGTGGCATTCCTAGTATTGTATGTCGATGACATATTGCTTATTGGGAATGATATACTGAACTTGCAGACGGTAAAGACCTTGTTATCCAAGTGCTTCTCCATGAAGGACTTAGGGGAAGCAGCCTACATCCTCGGTATTAAGATCTATAGTGATAGATCTCGTAGGTTGCTTGGCCTAAGTCAGAGTACATATATTGATAGGATGCTAAAGAGATTCAGTATAGAAGAATCCAAGAAGGGATTCCTTCTAGTGTCACATGGTGTTTATCTGCTAAGGACATGTGTTTGAAATCACCCATGAGAGAGATAAGATGAACTGGATACCACACGCATCCGCTATAGGATCCATTATGTATGCCTTGTTATGTACTCAGATTGATGTCTCATATGTTCTGAGCATTTGTAGTAGATATCAACTAGATCCAGGTGAGCGTCACTGGATCGCGGTTAAGAACAATCTTAAGTACCTGAAGAGGACTAAGGATAGGTTTATGGAGAAGAGGAGGAACTCACTGTAAAAGGATACGGTGATGCCAGTTTTCAAACTGACATGGATGATTTTCGATCACAATTAGGTTGTCTTTTATCTCAATGGAGTTGTAGTGAGCTGGAAAAGCTCAAAGCAAAGTACTGTTGTTGACTTTACTACAGAATCAGAGTACATTGCGCTGTCAGAAGCTGCCAAAAAGGTTGTTTGGATCAGGAAGTTCATTACTGAAATTGGACTAGTTCCAAGCATTGTTCATCTAGTTGAGATATTATGTGAAAACAATGGGGCCATTGCTCAGGCCAAGGAACCACAGTCTCATCAGAGATTCAAACACATTATCTAACGTTTTCACCTTATCAAGGTAATTGTTGAGAGAGGAGATGTGCAAATAAGTAGAGTACCTATTGATGATAACATCTCGGATCCACTTACTAAAACTCTGTTGTAGCAGAAGCATGACAGGCACTTGGCATCATTTGGCATTAGATACGCAAATGATTGGCTACAGGTGCAAGTAGGAGATTGTTAGAGTAGGTGCCCCTGAGCCAATCATATTGTTGTATGTTGACTCAATGGATCATGGATATTCAATATATATATAAAAGGCATTTATTATATTATGTAAAGCATATTTCATATGTATGTATTAATATATGCCCTTAGAGTGGTTGAATCGTGACAAGGGAATCAAACAGTGATAAGTCTTGATTGTGAGATCCCTATGATCATTTCAAATGGCCATTCTAAAAACGTCCATAGGTGGAGTATTATCCTAGCCTAGGGCACAGATAATACGATAAGGCTATCATAGTGTTGAATGACCCTATTGGAAGGTAGTGACTGATCTCACATGTCAAGGTTGTTTGGTGACAACTTAGTGCCACACATGGGTGCCTGTTGTCCACGAGTTCACCGAACTAGCCCATCAAAGGATTCCATATAGATGGTAACACTAGTGTCCATGGAATACATCCTCTAACAGATGATGGTGCATGTGATCCTTAGATTTGAGATCACCAGAGCGCCATGTGTACCTATTGGTGTAGTTTGACACTTACCAAAAGTAATCTTGATAAGGTTATCAGTATGGGAGTAATTGGCTACATTGAGAAGTACATCACGATTATGATGGATTGACAAAGGATTCATCACTGCTGTGTACATGAGATATGTAATAGTTCTTTCTAGCTAGTATACTTGGGAGATATAAAATGAAAACTCACTAAATATGTCATAGAAAAACATATATGTATATAAGTATTAGATAGTGGGCCCAAAAACTAACTTTACTTTATATACAAATCTCTACATCAAGTAAAGTGTCATACAAATAAACACAAAATACAATCGGACAGTGTTGCCAACTTCCTCCACTGCTTGACATTCCATTCGACCGCATCTCATCTACTACCTGCAAAAACAGTGAAATCAACAGAGTGAGCACTAATTGCTCAGTAAGTAAACCCATTATGCTACCCTTCTTCCTCTGTTACTCGTATTCTGAATTTCTTTCCTTACAACAAACTTCTCTATTCTTCTCTGCTCTTTCTAATGTTCTAGTTTCTCACTTACTAATATGTAAGCACAATTAGTAAAACTAATTATGTATAGTAGAAATGGCATAATGCATATGCACAAATGCAAAGGAGATGCATTTCCTTTTCTGTTTTCTTTCTTTCTCTGTGTTTCTTTCTTTCTTTCTTTGTTTCTCTTCTTTCTTTTCTATTTTTTTTTTCTTGCTATTCTTTCTTTCTTTCTTTCTTTCTTTCTTTCTATTCTCTTCTATTCTAGTTTGCCGATCGGACTCGGTTGAGGTATGGATTTGGAACCCTGGCCATGTCAGTGTATTATGAAATTCTTTCTGGGTACAGTCCTCATCCACATGCACTTCTAACAGACTGTACAAATTCTTCTTTCTATTCTGAGGCCACTCACTGAAGGCGGGGAGCATGTGGGGCTATTATGTTTCTCTGTCACTCACGGGTTCCCCATCGCAACAACCTTCTCTTCTCTTATCTTTCTTTTAAATAAGAATTCAGTTTCTTTTCTTTTCTTTAATAATTGAATCTATAATGAATTTTCTTTTCTTTCTTTCTCTTTGTTCTTTAGTGTTCTCATATATGTATGTATGCAAGTAGATGGGTTTATTCTTGTTATTCTTTCTAAATTCAAATGCTTAAATGCAAGAATGCTATATGGCATGTGGATATGTCATTCTCTACCATCTACAAATTCATATCAAGATAACAAGATATCATATTCATGCATGCACTTCACTTAGAAGTTTCATCAAACAATTTGCATGAACATACAAACACTAAATTGGCTACACTTCTACATCTCTCTCAAACCACCAAAATTTAGAGCAAAACTCCCTAAAATCAGCAATAAACCTGGCTAGGAAATCACACACCACAATTCTACTCCAATTCTTTCATAAGTCATCCAAACTTCCACCAGTTCACCCCACACATAAACACTACTTCTCATGGCTGAATTCTAACCATCATTCATTATCAATTCCATCAACAATTCTCAATATACAAACACATACATACATATAAGAATCTCTCTACACAATTATTGCTCAAATCATAACTAGGGTTGGATTTACTTACCTTAGATGTGAGCAACACAAGCACTTTAGTCTAACCTTGACACAACTCTCTTTCTCTTAAACCCTAAGCATATAAACCATAAGAATTCAACACTTTAAAATTTTAATCTCACATCTTGGTGCAAGAATATTACCTATGGATGCTTAGGATTGAAATTCTACCAAAAGTGAACCAAATTCTATGGATTTCCTTGGAAAGTAATTGGAGAAAATTTGAGAGCTTTTGGGGATGAAGGTGGCGTGAAAAAAGGTAGAAGTGGCTAGGGTTTCAACTCTTGAACTCTTAATAACACATAATATTATCTATACTTTCTCATTTTACCCTTGCACTTTCTAAGAAATTCCATCTTTGCCCTTTACCAATTACAATAATGTCATCATTTCCATTGCATTCTCCATGTAATTCTACTTCTTTTCACTCCCCACACTTTTAACTAATTCTGGGTGAAACGACCATTTAACCCCTAAACAAGTTTTCCAGAATTTTCTCAAAAATTCCAAAGAATGCTTTGCCCCAACGAAATTTTCTCTTTGCCTTGGTGAAGTCTAAAATTTCTAACACATGAATTTGGGCAGTGAGTTCATTGTCACGGCGACAAAATTCCTTTGTCGCGGCGAAAAGTGAAAATGTTAACTCTGTCAATCTTTCACCTTAGAAAACATAATACTAAGGGCATTAAGACATAAGTAGAGTTACGTACCTCGATGTGGGTGTTACAAGATATTATCTTGGTGAGATTCCATTGAAGGACAACGACCTTGGAATCTGTGGCCATAGTGGAATCGAGTTGGAGCTCGATTGGTTGATTGGTCCGATAACAGAATCTAAATAGGTCAAGGTGGTTTATATTTGAAGCCGACGTTACTTCTATGCTTCAATCCTTGATGAGATAATAGAAAATGAAAGGATTTGATTGCACGGTAACCATACTGTTGACAGGTAGCGAATTATGTTGAATTCGAATCTGTTGGGTGGCCATAATGCTTTACTAGCGGCCAATCTTGGTCTGTGTGTAATGAGATGATTGATTGGATCTCAATCATGATATTACACACTACCGATATGATAAGGAGCCTTCGGGTCACACATATAAAAGGCAAACTAAAGAAGAGATTATGTGAGGGCATTTTCGTCATTTATTGACAAAGCAGTATTTTGGTAAATCTTACGGAGCAATTAAATTTGCTGGAAAGGTTGTTGCCTGGATCCAATCCCGTACTGGATTTAATATGTAAGATTGGTATTTATTTAAATATGTATATTGTCATATATATATTGTAAATAAATAAACCATCATATATATATGTGTGTGTGTGTGTGTGTGTATATACACGTAGACATATATGTATATACGTATACATATTTGTATATACGTACACATATATGTATGTATATATATATATATATATATAGACACGTAGATATATGTATATACATATACATATATGCATATACGTATACATATATGCATATACGTATAAATATATATACATATATATCGGTGCATATATGTTTTAAATATTGAAAGAACGTTATTAATGGATAAAAATAATAACGGGGAAATACCTGGGATATGATTTTGTTTCGGAATCATGGAAACTAATGAAATATTTAGTGGAAGGGTATTTTTGTAAATACACCTTCAAAGGATTTTAGGGCAACCCTATAAAATGTCACTTTTCCCTAAAGTCAAATAACAAACTCATTTTCCTCTCTCGGCCGTGGAGAGCTCTTGGTTTAGTGAGAGAATTTTCTCTCAACCCAAATCTCACATCTTCTTTAGTCCTCACAATCAAGAGCTAGTAAATCTCTTGTGTTGATCCTTGTCTTTGTGTGGAAACCGATGGTTCGATCATATACTTGGATTGTGAGCATTTTTCATCCAGATTCTGAAAAAGTGGTGGAGCCTCCAAACGTGGGTATGGTTCTGATTCTTTCATGGGTCTTGTTTATTTTATATCATATGAACGTTGTCATACTCATATTTGTGTTTCGGGGCTTAATAGTGTTTAATCAGTAAATTTTGATTTTCCGTTGCATCGTTCTTTGATCGATTAAAACACTAACAATTATAAACATTATTTACAAGAGTCAACATTTACAAAATGGATTGGCTCTGGGCACCTACTCTAACATCCGTTTTACGACATCTCACCTTCTTTTTGTAGTAATCGCGGCAAATTCTCTTTGGTCCCTACACAATTGAAAAGTGACAAAATCAACCCCATGAAAATATGATAGTTTGATCCCTAAACAGCATAAAAGAACCAATTCAGCCCTAATCAATAAACCACAATCTAATATTGACTTATGAAATCTCAAAAATCATTCCAAACATGCAACATTCATAAGAAAACATTAGAATGTGATTTTCAAGAATAAATTCATAAATCGTCTTAATATAAATTCAATTAAATCACAACAAGGGTATTTTATTCACCTAAATGGAGTCATTTTCATGACTCTAACACTTATTGATCCATGTCACGATGGGACTTGAGGGCTTATTCATCCCTGTAACGATGGGACTCAAGGGATTATTCATCCTTGTCGCAATGCAACTCGAGGGCTTATTCATCCCTATCGTGATGCGACTCGAGGGCTTATTCATTATTGTTGCGATGAGACTCGAGGGATTATTGATTCCTATCGTGATGCGACTCGAGGGCTTATTCATCCTTGTCACGATGTAACTTGAGGGCTTATTCATCCCTATCGCAATGCGACTTAAGGGATTATTGATCCCTGTCACAATGCAACCCAAGGGATTATTTATCCCTGTCACGATGGACTCATAGGATTATTCATCCCTGTCACAATGCAACTCAAGGGTTTATTCATCCCTTTTGCAATATGACTCAAGGGATTATTTATCCTTGTCGCGACACAACTCAAAGGTTTATTTATCCTTGACGAGATGCGACTCATGGATTATTTGAGAAGTTAGAAGCAGATCTGCGACAATTGTTAGGTTGTGTATCCCCATAATATACTTTGTTGGCTTGCTGAATTCGTGACTGGTACAAGTGGATTTCATAAGTTTATACAAAAGAGTTGTATGCGGGGATTGCTCGGCATTCCAAGCTCATGGGATTCTTACTCCGTCTAGCAATTCCAAGTGGAAGATTCTTGGCCCAAGCTTTTCAAATATTTGATAAGGTCCTCCCCAATTTCCTGAGTGCTCTTACATTTGCGTCTTTTGAATTGGGGATGATCTTTCTTAGTACGAGGTCCACTGCCTTGAAGTCCCAATTCTTGACCTTTGAATGGAAATACCTCTTGGCTCACTGCTGTTATGAGGGTACCTGTAATTACAATTTGTCGCGGTGCTCTTCGATTAGATTTAGCCTCAAGCACAAGAGTTCTTTGTTTGCGTCTTTGTCATACATTTTCCAACGGAACAAATAGACTCCTATTTCCATGGGGGCCATGGCTTCACACTTGTAAGTCAATGAGAATGGTGTTTCCCCAGTAGAGGTCCTTGCTGTCATTCTGTATGACCATAGGGTCTTTGGGAGCTTGACGGCCCAATTTCCTTTTAATTTATCGAGCTTCATTTTTAAGGTGTGTTTAATAACTTTGTTGACAGCTTTGACCTGCTCGTTTGCCTAGGGTTGATATACCACGAAGAAACTCTTCTTGATTCCAAGCTCGTCGCATAATGCCTTGAAATA
Organism: Pistacia vera; assembly: GCF_008641045.1. NCBI lineage: Eukaryota > Viridiplantae > Streptophyta > Magnoliopsida > Sapindales > Anacardiaceae > Pistacia > Pistacia vera. The sequence goes on along the minus strand of NW_022196578.1, from coordinate 171,036 downwards.
TTTGCTATCAAATTGCTTCCCGTTGTTTATTATGATCGTGTGTGGGATGCCGAAATGGCAGACTATGCTTTTATATACGAACTTCATTTTTGGACCTTGAAGTTGTGAGGTTAATTTAGCTAATTTAGGTAACCCCCCCCCCCCCCCCCCCTTCCCTTTCCACAATAATAAAAGTTTATAAATTAACAAAAACACCCCTACCCACCCAACCAACTACTGGCAGCCGGCCACCACTGCCGAACAGTGGCCAAAAGTCGCCAGAATGGTGCACAACTAGCTGAATCTGGAAGATCGTGCGCCGATCTGACCTCTTTTAACCGAAAATAGACAGAATCTAGTTTTTGTTAACGGCCAAAATTTGGTCATCAATGATGGCCAAGATATGGTTGTCGTTAACTGCCAGATCTCTGGCCATAAATCTGGCTGGAAATGGCCAAATTTGACCTATCGTGGTCATTTCGACACCAACGGCTGACGATGGTAGCGGTGGCGACTGGTAACAAGTGGTGGTTGCTAGCGACCGACAGTGGCTTGGGCGGGTGGGGGTGTTTTTGTTAATTTATAAACTTTTATTTTGAAAGGTAATTGCTAAATGTTTTGAGTTGAATAGGATAGGATAATAGAAAATGGATTTTTCATTTTCATTCAAAAAAATGTCTTTGAATATAATAGGATTTTGAATTGAATTCTGTCAATATTAAAACATAAAAGTTTTTTACTGTTTACTTTAAATAGGATAATAGAGTAGAGTTTTAAAAAGTTAAACAAACAGGGGCTATATTACTAAAATAATATTATGTATAGTTCATTATGATTACTAATTTTATATTATATAACAAATTTATATTAATTGCCTTGAGGTTTAATATAATAAAAATGATCTAATTTATGAAATAATAAAAATCCCCACTGTTAAATTATAAAGGATAAAATAATAAAACGAGGACAATTCAATAAACATTTGCTATTTTATAGATATAAGTTCTAGCGAATTAATAGTTTATTAATAATAAGGGGATTAAGAGAATTTATGTAATTATAGTAAACCTCAAAGGAGTTGACTTACAGCAATGTACCACATTAGCTTCTCCACAACGTGCACTACACATTAACATATAAGAGAAGCATATATCAAGTGAATAGACAATCTCACATGCACTCATCTCAATAAAGAATTTCTGCTATGAATGTGCTTCTATAACAATATAATCTATGTGATAAGCCTGATTGCTTGCAAAATTTGGAAACAGTGGTATTCATCAAAACTAAATTCTGAAAACAGTTACAAGAATTGGATAACTAATAGTAGAACAATATAATTTACATAAGCATTTATAATGTTCTCTTACACAATACAACTCATTACTATACACAAAATTGGATGAAAAGTTACAAGAACCAATCAACTATGGAAACATCTTCTTGCTAGTGTAATAGAAGAGTGACTGTAAAAGATCATCAAGTGTTTTCTCATCCAATACCTTTACAAGGTAAGCAACTTTGCAGAATCCTGGATGATATCTATACAGAGATTCTTCTTTTACTTTTGGTTTCAACTCATTCTTACAAAGTTTCGGCCTTGTTACAGCCCATGGAATTGCCTTTATGGCTAACGAATGCATGTAACTTAGTGCTTTAAAACAATCAACGATGGTCCAAGCTTTAAGAGTTCAGAAAGAATAACTATGCAGAAAACAACAACGAGTCAGTGAATTATCAAGAACAAACAATTCTAGAGTAGATAATAATCAGTGTAAATTATGCAGAATGTAAAGTTTCCAATTGTAATCGGCAGAAAATTATCCTAAAGGTAGTAACCTGATGATGCAGGATGTAAAGGAAGGATGCAAATGGGTATTTAGTCTTTATCTTCTACATTTTAGGATCGAGTATTTGAGTCCTTGGTATCCCTTTCTTGATTTGTCCTTGATGGGAACCTGGATCCTCAACGCTTAAAACAACCCAAGCAAATTGTAATTTAACCCAAACAAGACAATATGTCAAACACAAATTAGAGATGATGGATACAACATTACTATGAATATTACATTGTATTGATTGATAACGAAAAGAAAAGCAATGATAATCCAAGGATTATAATGTTTTATTTAGACTTTTTAACCAGATTTTGGATACTTCTTAGTTCATTTATGCCTGAATTGCTACTTAATTTCATATATTTTCTATTTCAGGCCAAAACGTGTATTTTGAACGAATAATGAGCGGATTGGAGTTTCTGGACCCAAAAGCAAGCGAATCTCAGAATTTGGGAAGTTCTGAAGCAGAGTTGAAGCATTATGAAGCTTGTTCCCATGGGAAAGCATCGAAGATCAAAGATTCAAGCAAGGAAGCAAGCGGAGGGCAATTCTATAAATTCAGAATTTTCCAGGAAGGTTCACCGTGGCGAAGTTTATTCTTTGCCGCGACGAAAGAAGCTAGGCACGAGATTCCACTTTAGTTCTTCGCCACGGCGAAGTCTGCGAAATTTTGTTTTCTCCAAAATGCACAGTTTTATTTTAGAAAAGTCCTTAGGTTTTTGGGGGGACTATTTAAGAAAAACCTTGCCATTTTCGTGAGGGTTCTTCTGGTTTTCGTTTGGGTTCTTCTGGTTTTCGTTCGGTTTAGAGTAGCTTTTACATTTGGAGAGAAGATTGGAGATTAACCTTATGGATTCATCAAATAAAGGAGATCTTTACTTTCTTTTCTTCAATATGTTGACTGCTATGTTTACTATTTTACTTGCTATTTGTGTTAATTTAGTTATGAACTAACCCATTTTGGGTTAGGGTTTTGATGTAATTTGGGTTTCTATGGATTAATCAATTGACTATTGTTGCTTTTATATTCTATTGCATAGATTGTGTGATTATTCTGATTTTTATTGATTTTACTTGTTGAACATGATGAGATTGAGAAATGAATCATGTTGAGCTTCTTGGGTAATCACTATTATTGTTTTGAATGCTAGAGATAGATTTGAGAAATAATGAAATCAATCTAGGATTCCATTAGCTTAATGAACTTGGACTTATTAATCTTCATTTTGTTGGGTGCGAAAGATCAATAGGGAAAAGTAGGAATTCATAGCCTGAGAAGGTATGTTTTACAACTTAGGGAATTCGATTTACAATCCGTGCATGTGAGTGTAAAAGTAGCGTAAATGTGTAGAATTAATCCATAGGATCCTAATAAAGTCAAAACCCTAATTGTTTGCTTTACTTGATATTACTCTTGTTTTAATCTTGCTTTCAGTAATTAGTCTTTTAATTGCATAGTAGATTTTACTTTCAATTTAGTTTTCGATTCTCTTATAAATCCAAACACTTTCAGTTTCTCCAACTTGAAAACAAATAGGAAAAATCAGTGCTTAGCAATTAATCCTCGTGGGAACGATACTTACTCATCACTTTATTACTTTGTGCGACTAGTGCACTTGCTATATTTGCATGTTGTAGTAACAACGCATCAAGTTTTTGGTGCCGTTGCCGTGGATTGATTTTTGTGTTAACATTGAAATTTTCTTGAGCTAGCTAGATTGGAGTTTTATTTTGTTTTAATTGTTTATTAGTTAATTTTTGTTGTTCTTTTCTGTTAGCTAGTGATCTCACGTTTCTCTCGTTCTTTGTAGTTTATGCGAAGAGCTAGACGTCAGCCAGTGGTTCCTATAGATCCAGAGATTGAAAGAACCGCAAGAAGACTTAACAGAGAAGGAAGAGAACGAGAGGCTAAAGCTGTTGAGATGGCAAAAAATAGAACATTGAGGGAATTCTCAGTTCCGTCAGTTAATGGCAGTGGGTCAAGTATTACTAGACCAACAGTACAAGCCAACACTTTTGAAATAAAGCCGACAATCATCCAGATGATCCAGCAGTCGGTACAGTTTAAGGGAGATTTGAAGGAAGATCCAAATCTGCACATTGCAAATTTTTTGGAGATTTGTGATACTTTCAAGTCAAATAGAGTATCAGATGACGCCATCAGATTGAGATTGTTCCCTTTCTCATTAAGGGATAAAGCAAAGGGATGGTTAATGGCACTACCACCAGGGACAATCACTACATGGAATGAATTAGCACAGAAGTTCCTGACCAAATTCTTTCCTCTAGCAAAATCTGCGAAGATGAGAAATGGTATCACATCTTTTCTACAGGAAGAGTCTGAATCGTTATATGAGGCTTGGGAAAGATACAAGGAACTACTGAGGAGGTGTCCACACCATGGGTTGCTAGTTTGGATGCAAGTCCAAATGTTTTACAATGGATTGATTGTTAATGTGCAAACCATGGTGGATGCAACATCGGGAGGAGCATTGCAAAATAAGACACCGGAAGAAGCTCATGAGTTGTTTGAGGTTTTGGCAAGTAACAACTATCAAATATAGAATGAGAGGATACAGTCGAAGAAATCTATGGGTCTTTATGAAGTTGATGCATACACGGCTATTTCAGACCAACTTACAGCACTTCAAAAACAGTTGGGAAATATGCAGGTAAATTCTATTCAAGCACCTCAACTAACTTGTGAATTTTGTATAGGTGGTCATGTGAGCAGTGAATGCCAAGTGGGGAACACATTTGCTTCAGCGTCTTCATCATCAGAACAGGTTAACTACTTGGCAGGAAATCAAAGGCAACCGAACAATCCATACTCCAACACATATAATCCTGGGTGGAGGAATCATGCGAACCTGTCTTGGGGTAATCACAATCAGCAGAACAACCAATGGAACCAAAGAACGATGCCAAACAACCAAGCAAGGGTGAAAAATCAATCGGGAGAGCAAAGATTGACAAAACTGGAGGATATGTTTAAAAAGTTTATGCAAGAAACCAAAGGTTTCATGAATGAGACGAGAACGAATTTCAGAAACCAAGGGGCATCCATTCAGAACTTGGAAGTACAGGTGGGTCAATTGGCCGACAAGCTCAATGAGAGACCACAAGGCTCCCTACCAAGTAACACAATGACAAATCCATGAGAACAAGTGAATGCAATATCCTTAAAAAGTGGAACAGTCTTGGGAGAGGTTGAGAAATGAAGGAAGGATGAGAGTCTACCAAGTAAAGCGAAGGAAGATTTAAATAAAGAAGTGGATGAAGAGATCATTGTTGAAGAAAAACCAACCAATCTTGGGAAGGAAGAACAAAAGAAAAAGTCCCAGTTCCTGAGATGCCACCAGGATTAGCACATCATAGTCCGCTGGTGCCTTTTCCTCAGAGGCTTAGAAAAGAAAATCAGGATAAAAAGTTCATTAAATTTCATGAGGTATTTAAAAAACTACATATTAACATTCCTTTTTCAGATGCCTTGCAACAGATACCGAGCTATGCGAAATTTCTCAAGGACATTCTGTCGAATAAAAGAAAGTTAAAAGAGGAGGAAACTGTAATGCTTACGGAGGAGTGCAGCGCCATTCTATAGAAAAAGCTGCCACCAAAACTTAAGGATCCAAGGAGTTTTACTATCCCTTGTGTTATAGGAAATATAACCTTTGATAGAGTTTTGTGTAATTTGGGTGCAAGTATAAATCTTATGCCTTCTTCTGTTTTCAGGAAACTAGGAATTGGTGAAGTAAAGCCAACGACCGTGTGCTTGCAGCTTGCAGATAGATCCATCAAGCATCCAAGGGGCATTGTTAAAGATGTGCTGGTTAAGGTGGACAAATTTATTTTTTTGGCAGATTTCTTTATGTTGGATATGGAAGAAGACAATGAAATTCCTCTCATTCTAGGACGACCATTTCTGGCTACCAGAAGAGCCCTAATCGACGTACAAGAAGGGAAGTTGATCATGAGGATGCAAGATGAAGAAGTGAAATTTAATGTCCTTGAGTCGATGAAAGTTCCACAAAAGCAAGAGTCATGTTTAAAAATTGACTCGGTGGATCAGTCAATAATGGAAACTCCTCAACTTGACAATTCTAATATGAAAATCAAGGGATGCATTGTCAAGTCAAATCAATTCGAGGATGAGGACCATAACTCAGAAGGTTACACTACATTCCAAGATGGGGCAAAATCGAGCACGTATCTTTCCAAGAGACGGACTTCTAAGTTCAAAGACAACCAGCAAGCGAAGCTTTAGTGCAAGGAAAATGTTCAAGAGATAATGCATCTGGATGATCTGGATTGACATGAGGACTTGAGAAAGTCGAGCTTCCGACTATAAACAAGTGCTTCTTGTGAGGCAACCCAAGTGTTTTCATTTGTTGTTGTTTTGAATTTGTTTAGTTTTCTTATGATTAAAATTTTGTGTGTTTTTTGGTGTTTCTAGTGAATTATCGTATTAAGGCGAAAAAAAGGAAAACTTCGAGTTTTCGCCGCGGCGAAGCATTTTCTTTGCCGTGGCGAGATACATTTTTGCAAGAAGAGGAATTCGAAAAGTCCCAGACTTCGCCGTGGTGAAATTTGTTCTTTGCCGAGGCGACGTGCTCTCTAGAATTTTTCGCCGCGGCAGAAAGGGTTTTGTCAGGTTGTGTCATATACACATCCTCCTCAAGGTTTCCGTTCAGGAAAGTAGTTTTGACATCCATTTGCCAAATCTTATAGTCATGATATGCAGCAATCGCAAGAATAATCCGGACGGATTTAATCATGGCAACCGGTGAAAAGGTTTCTTCATAGTCAATACCATGAATTTGTTTGAAACCTTTGGCAACCAGTCGTGCCTTACAAGTATGCACCTTGCCATCCATGTTAGTCTTCTTCTTGAAGACCCATTTACACTCTATAGGTTTTACCCCTTCAGGTGGTTCCACCAAAGACCATACTTGGTTCTGGTACATGGAGTCCATCTCGGATTTCATGGCTTCAAGCCATTTAACGGAATCTGGATCCCATATAGCGTCTTCGTAGATTTTGGGTTTATCATCTTGGTAGACTAGTACGTCACCATATTGAGTCATGAGATAACCATATCTCTCGAGCTCATGGCGTACTCTCCCAGATCTACGTAGCTTCTGTGCTACTTGAGGTTGTTCACTTTGATCCACAAGTTATAGAGTAACCTCTTCTTGATGCTCAACCACTTCCTATGGCATATCATCCCGTCCTTCGTCTAGTATATCTTATGGTTCTAGAACTTCATCAAGTTCTACTTTTCTCCCACTAGTACTTCTTAGAAAATATCCTTTTTCTAGGAAGACACCAAATCGAGCAATAAAAATGTTGCACTCTTCTGGTTGGTAGAAGTAGTATCCTTTGGTCTCCTTTGGATACCCCACAAATATACATTTATAGGATTTTGGGCCCAGCTTGTTCGAAGTCAATTTCTCAACATAAGCTTCGCAACCCCAAATCCTTAGACAAGACAAGTTGGGCTCTCGCCCACTCCATGGTTCATATGGAGTCTTATCTACAGACTTTGACGACACACAGTTCAAAACGTGAGTCGCAATCTCTAGGGCATAACCCTAGAACGATGCAGGTAAATCATTAAAACTCATTATAGACCTAACTATGTCAAGTAAGGTCATGTTCCTCCTTTCTGACACTCCATTGTGTTAGGGTGTATAAGGAGGGGTGAGCTGTGATACTATCCCACATTACTTCAAGTACTCTGAAAACCCTGAGCTTAAGTATTCACCTCCTCGATCCGACCGAAGAGCTTTATTACTTTTGCCCAACATATTCTGTACTTCATTCCTGAATTCCTTGAATTTATCAAAGGCTTCAGATTTATGTCTCATAAGGTAGACATAACCATATCTACTGAAATCATCAGTAAATATGATGAAGTATGAATATCCACCTCTGGCTTCAATTGTTAGTGGACCATATACATCACTATGGATGATGCCTAACAGCTCAATAGCCCTTTCACCTTGTCCTGTGAAAGGAGACTTGGTCATCTTGCCTAACAGGCATGACTCACATACCTCAAATGACTGAAAGTCAAAAAGGTCCAAAACTACATCCATTTGAAGATTTGAAATGCGAGTCTTATTAACATGACACAATCTACAATGTCAGAGATATGTCTGGTTTTGATCACTATGTTTAGCTTTCTTGGTTTCAATATTGAGAATATCTTTATTGTTCAAATCAAGAACATATAATCTATTAAATAACCTTACAATTCCAAATAGAATACCATTCAAACTAAAGGACAACAATCCATTAGATATCTCAAAATGATACCCCATATTATCCAAAGCAGATACTGAAATAATATTTCTAGAAATAGAAGGTACATGATAACAATTATGTAGTTCCAACAACAAGCTCGTAGGCAAACATAAACAGTAAGTCCCTACAACCAATGCAGCCACATGTGCTCCATTTCCAACTCGTAGGTCCACCTCTCCCTTGGCGAGCACTCTACTCTGCCTTAGTCCCTGCACATCAGTACAAATGTGAGTACCACATCATGTGTCAATGACCCAAGATGTTGAGGGAGAGAAGTTAATCTCAATCATAAACATACCTGAAGTCATAGTATCTAACTTCTTCTTGCTTGCGAGGAAAGCCTTGCAGTGTTTCCTCTAGTGGCCAGGCTTGCCACAAAAAAAGAAAACTAAATTACCCTTACCTATGCCACTCTAAAGCCCAAGAGCAACCTGTCCTTTGGGCTTGGGCTTGGGCTTGGGTTTGGCCTTGGCCTTACCCTTGCCGTTACCCTTTCCTTTACTAGCAGCAACCAGTAAAATAGGCTTAGACTTCTTCAAGTCCTTCTCTGCAGTCCTCAGCATGTTCAAAAGTTTTGACAAGGTTTTCACCATCGTGTTCATATTGAAATTCATTATGAACGGTGCATAAGAGTCAGGCAAGGATTGCAGAATCAAATCCATTTGTAATTCTGCATCCAACTCAAATCCCAAAGTCTCAAGTCTCTCTATGTACTCGATCATCTTGATCACATGATGACCAACTTGGGCTCCCTCAGTTAGACGACTTCCAAACAGTGCTTTTGACACCTTGTACCTCTCATGTCGAGCATTCCCTTCGAAAAGCTCCTTAAGGTGTATAATAATGGCAATAGCGTCCATATTCTCATGCTGCTTTTGTAGCACTGGTGTCATCGATGCTAACATCAAGCATTGAACGCCATCAGCATCATCAATGAACTTTTGATAAGTATCCTTTGCTTCCTGAGTGGCATCAGGATCAAGCTCAGCCATGTATGGCTTTTCAAGGATATACAATTTCTTTTCCGACTTGAGTATAATCCGAAGATTACGATAAGTCTGAGAAATTGGATCCATCAAACCTGTTTTCTTTCTCGATTATCGGTCGCAGGTTCATTTTGCTCATTTTGGTGAATTTACAATTACAGAAAAGATAAAGTCATTATAAAGTTCATTATTATTTAATATGGTATTTTATTAAATGATGCTCCCACTATTTTACTCAAGTCAATAGCCCTCACTATTAACTCAGGAAAGCTCGTTGACTTTCCTAGTGGACCGAGATCCCATCCTTCCCATTTCAAACCTTCGCTTTGGCGAACAAGCAAAAATGAGTTGATAAGGTAGGCTAACAAACTTAATCCACACCAGTCGATAGCTTCTACTATCAACCTTAAATGTGAAAAAACCAACAAGCCAATCACACAATCCAATGGACACTACATGCCATCGTCCTCAATTGTGATTCTCAGTATCAGTAGAGTGGACACTACATGCCATCGTCCTCAAGTGTGATTCTCAGTATCAGTAGAGTGGACACTACATGTCACCAGATACACACAATATGTGTACTGCTCTATTATGCCTATGACGCGTTTATTGCAATGCCCAACATGGAGGTACATGATTTAAATAATGTTTTATAGCCCTTAGTTAATTTTTGTTAGAATTATTTTAAGAGAATATGAAGAAAATGCCTTAAACTTGTATTAAGGGTAAAATAGTCTTTTCACTCAAAATTAGTTCAAATTGTGGGGAGTGAAAAAAAGCTAGAATTCATAGAGAGAACAATAAAATAAAGGCATTATGGTAATTGACGAAGGGACAGGATGGAATTTCTAAAAAAGTGAAGGGCAAAATGGGGAAGCATGTTTATAAAATAAGATGATAAGGGTTTGTAACCCTTATTTCCTTCATTCCACCGCCACTCTCTCCTCCATTTTCTCTCAAATTTTCATTCACTTCTCCAAGGAATTTGAGGGCTTTTGAGTAGATTTTCATAGGGTTTTGATTCTAGACATCAAAGGTAAGAATTCATGCTCTTATCTATGATTATTTGTGTAAAAGTTGAGTTCTTATGAAGTTTATGTTAGGGTTAAGAGAAATTTGAATCCAAAATGTAGAGAGCTTAGGAGAGATACTCAAGCATAAGGTAAGTAAATCCATTCAAAATCCAACTCAAGTTTAAGTTTAGAAAATCAATGTGAGTAGAGTTTCTTTAAATAGTATATGTTATGATTATTGAGAAATTGAGATGAGATTGATGATTATTTGCTTGTTGGATCTATTTGAATATGAGGAGTGTATGTGATGGTTTGATGATGGGTGAAATTGGAAGAATTGGAGAAATCTTTTGGAGTGTTGTTGCCGTATAGGTATGGTGATGATATAAGAGAGTTTTCTCTCAATTTGGTGGTTTAAGAAACCAATAAATAATAATTAAATATGGGTTTGTTCATGCACAATATGTTTGATGAAATGCCTAAGTGAAGTATGAGTTGGGTAGAAACCTTAATTTTATGCAACATTGCATATATGCATTTCATAAGTGCATGTAAGTAAGAAATTTTAAGCATGAGCTCTCCTATGCATATATTGTGTAGTGTAGAAACTTAAGGAGAATGAAGAATAAAGAATAAGGAATAAGGAATAAAGAAAGAAAGAATAAAACACTCTAAGAATAAAGAGAAAGGAAGAATAAGCATTAAGAATTAAAGAGTGTTAAAGAAGAGAAAAGAATAGGTTGTTGTGATGGGGAATCGTGAGTGTTAAGAAGAAATTCCCACATACACGCCACCTTAATTGAGTGGCATAAGAAGAAGAAGAATTGTACGGCCCGTAAGAGTGTAGTGTGATGAGGTGTACGAGAAGAATTCATACATGCACACCACCTTGATTGAGTGGCCTAAGAAGAAAGAAGAAGTTGTACGGTCCACAAGAGTGCATGTAGATGAGGACTGTACTCACTCACACGGCCAAGGTTCCAAATCCATACATCAACCGAGTCCGATCGGCAAAGAATAAGAATAAAAAAATGAGAAAGAGTAAGAAAAGAAAGAGAGAAAGAATAAGAATAACAAGAATGAGAAGGCTTGAGCAAGCCAAGAAAAGAAAAGAAAAGAAAGAAATAGAACAAGAAAATAGAAATAAGAAAGAAAAAGCATTTTATTCATTATTGCTATGCATTTTATTCATGATATTGCCATGAATTTCATCATGGTTAGTAAATAGAAAGAATAAGAAAGAAAGAAAAGAGAGAAGTAGAAAGAAAGAAAAGAACAATGAGAGTTAGAAACAGAGAAAGAAAAGAGAAGGAATTAAGTAAGGAAAGAACCTAAGAAGGAGAAGTTAAGGGATTTACTACTGAGCATTTTTATGCTCACCCTTTGTTTTTCCATATTTTTGCAGGAAATAGGTGAGCAGCGGTCGAAAGGATGTCGACAAGCGGGGAGGATTGGCATTACTGTCCACTGTCGCTAAGTTTTTGTACTCATTATTTTGTTATATGTAAAGAATTATGTTTTGCAAGTAAAGAAAAATTGGGCCCAACTATTTTCATATACTAATTATGTTGTTTTATTGATATATTCTAAAGTATACTAGTAGAAAGCAAGTATTACATTTTTTCGCCTTTTGAATGTCACGGCCCCATCTTACTGGAGGCACGGCGAGACTTGTCCCACTCTTTGACTTCTAGTCAGTACTATCCAAAGTAGCCCAATGGTACACACCATGCTTCCCATTTGCCTATAGCCCCTTGGGCATGGGTTTGAGTGGTGTGGGAGGGAAGAAATCCCTTAAGGGGGGGACAGTACTGAGTAGAAGTCACAAAGAGTGGGACAAGTCCCGGGTGCCTTGGTAAGATGGGGCCGTAACATTATCAACCTTCGCTTTGGCGAACAAGCAAAACTGTCATTTAAGTCAACCCATCACCATTAAGGTAAACTCCAATGCATTTTAACCTCCCACTGGTAGAAGTGTACCCTTCGCTTTGGCAAACAAGGTTTCGACGAACAGTGGTTTGATTAAAACCATGGTGAGGAAGGCTTACGTGACTTAATATCCATCCTTTAATTGAGGGTTTGTTATTTAATGTCTCACCAGTATTATCTTTGTTGAATGACATTGTTTGACATGTTATTGAACATTCAACCTTATCATGCATTCTAAACAAAATATTAAAACGTGCGGTACATGGCCCAACTAAAACCGATTTCTCGAGCCTAGAGGAATCGGTGGGTCACCTAGGGGTCCTGAAAAAATATCCTGAGTCTTTAAGTATGGTTGCAGTCCTTTGCTCCGTCTTTAAGACATTACAAAAACATCATTCTAATTTACAATAAGAATAATTATACAAAATTCTTACATCAATAAATTTAGAAACCTCGATTTACATTCGAGGGGAATGAGATGAGAAGAGAATGTACATTGAGAAGAGGAGAAAGGCAGGACACGTAGGCCTATTTAATAAATTTACAATCATACATACCCAAAAATTTTAAAACATCATCATAGGTCTAAGGCTCATGTACCGAGCACCATGCACTATACAAACAAGTACATGGCATTCATTCAAAAATAATCAATTTTGAATTGGGTGGGTGAATTATTAATTACCCCGATAATCTGCAGATCTACAATTTGGTCTAAAAGTTTGAAACTTTACAATCTGGCCCCTACGCACTCAAAAGTGCGCTCGCTGTGACAATGAGTTAGATGCCGCCAGCGTACGGTGGTTAACTTGACGTTCACGCAACGTGCGATCGCAGTGGTGATAGGTTATATCGTCGCGGCAAGCGCTGATTCGCACAGAGTTCGTCCTAAGGATTATCGGCGGCGAGCGCTGATTTCGAAATCAGCGTGAAAACCAAACACGCACGCGCAGCGGATGGGTTTATCATCGCGGTGAGCTAACACTGATCTGTAGCAGCATAACAGTTAAACCAGCCACCAAAACACCCCAAACGGATTTTGCAATCGATCTAAACTACTGATCTCAACAAAAATCCATAACCAAATATTTTTTCCAAAGTTGCAGTCATCAATAGATTTAAATTAATTATCGATTCTTTAAAACATGCTTCATGGCAGATTTTGGCAGATTCTTCAAGGCAACCTGTTATCAATCAAATACATGTAATCAACCATTCATAAAACTGTAAATCTGGACCCAAGGCTCTGATACCACTGTTAGTAAAACGATCCATTTACGTAGCGGAAAACAAAATATTTACGACATGGATCGTTAAATAGAACCAAGAGCTAGGTACAAAAATTACAGTATATATGTCAAACAAGAATCTGCATATTTTAGTGGAGTTTAAGAAATCATTGCACGTTTGAAGGCTCCTCCAACTTTCTCTCTGAACGTATTTTGCTACCGACCAAGTGTGGATCGAACCGATGTAGTCCACACGAAGATAATCGCAAGGAACTAAAGAGGGATTGCTAGATCCTCTTTAGCCTTAAGAACAAAGAAGAAATGAAGAGTATTTGATTTAAAACCAAAACCCAAATCTGGCGTGAGAGAGTGTTTTGGGTGCTGTGCTTTTCTCTTTTCTTTTTGAAAATGAAATGAATGAATCTTCAATTAAACTTTTACTTTTATAGTAATTTAATTGCCCTATTCCCTTATGGAATAGGCTTGGACTACAACCCAAACACCCCTTGTTTCAACACTCCATTTAGATATTTAATTTTATCATTATCTCCATTAAAATCAATTATACATATATTTAATATATATTAACATTTAATAATAATGATAACTTATTTAAATATATGTGAACACATATTTAAACGTAATCTCACTATTTAATTTTTTAACAAATTAAATAAAAGCACGACCTAGCAAATTTATTGCACTGTGAAATTACCAAAATACCCTTTCGTCTAAAAAGACAAAAACGCCCTTCTTACTTCTGGCTCTAATATATCTTCTATGTGTGTGACCCATAGGCTCCTCATCATACGGCAGTGTATAGTATCGGATTAACACCAATTAATCGTCGACTATATACAGACCAAGATTGGCCCCTAGCAAGGCTCATGGCACCCGATAGATTCGGATTCAGCAAAGTAGCCACCTTTCAATGATATGATTACCGTACAATTTGATCCTTTCATCATCCGTTATCTGACGAGACGGGCATAGAAATAGTGTCAACCTTCAGTTACTCTCGATATTGTGTATTCAGTTACTGGACCAGACCTATTATATACGGATAGAGCAACAAACAATCTACTGTTGCCACAGTTTAGTGTCATGCCATTTACTGAATGGCGCCGTGGATAACTTCTCTGTACCTGGGAGTGATGAATCCTCTGTCTATCCACCATAGTCTCATAACTCTTTGATGCAGCCAATCACCATCGTATTGAACGCTCTGAATAGAACTGCGTTAGTTAGTGTCAAAATACACCAATCGGTGCAAAAGGCGCTCTGGTGATCTCAAGTCTAAGGACAATGCACCACCATTCGTTAGAGGATTTGTTCCATAGACACTAGGGTTACCATCCCTATGGAATCCTCTATGGGTCAGTCTAGTGAACTTGCCTACAGAAGCACCATGTGTTGCACCAGGTTGTCACCAAACAACCTTGACAAGCGAGATTAGTCACTGCCTTTCGATAGGGTCGTTCAACACTATGATAGCCTTACCGTATTATCTGTGCCTTTGCTTCAGAATAATACTAGGGCTACAAACATTTCTAGAATGGCCACCATATGTGCTCATAGGGTTCTCACTATCAAGATTTGAAACACTTGATACCCTCGTCGCGGTTCTACCATTCTAAGGACATATATCAATACATACAATGATGATTTACGCGATATAGTATAAAATGCCTTCTATTGATCAATGAATATTATTACAAAGAGTCAATTCTATAATAATTGATTGGCTTTAGTGCATCTACTCTAACAGGCTAAGCGATAAGCAACCTCACCGATTTTGGCAAGAACTTGAAAGGGACCATAAAACCGAGGGTTAAGTTTTTCATTGAGCTTGAAAGCCAAGGATCTGAATTTGTAGGGTTGAAGTTTTAAGTAAACAAAGTCACCTAGTTCGAAGGACACATCTCGGCGATGAGAATGGGCATGGGTTCGCATGCGGTCTTATGCGGTAGTAAGATTGGATTTCAATTTTTCAAACAAGGCATTGCGGTCAATCATTTGTTGATTAACTTCTTCTACCACAGAATGGACCTCTGTAAATTTCAAGAGTGTGGGAGGAGGGCGACCATAAAGAGCTTGGAAAGGGGACATTTTGGTAGAGCTATGGTAGGAGGTGTTAAACCAGACTTATGCCCAGTGAATCCATTTAGGCCACTTGTTCGGTTTTACTTGTAAACAACAAAGATATGTCTCGATACAGTGATTAACCACTTCCGTTTGTCCATCAATTTGGGGGTGGTATGCGGATTTGAACTTGAGTGTAGTACATGCCAAGCGAAACCTTTCAATCCAAAATTTACTCAAAAAGAGGCGATTACGATAAAAAACAATGGACTTTGGAAATCCATGTAATCGGGCCACTTCTTTCACAAAAAGGGCAGCTACTTCAGTTGCCTTACAAGGGTGGCACAACAACATAAAATGGCTATACTTTGTCAAACGATCCACTACCACAAAGATGGTGTCAAACCTAAAACTCTTAGGGAGGCCACCAATGAAATCCATGGAGAGGTCGTCGAAAGCCAAATCTAGAATTGGCAAGGGCTATAACAATTCGGCATGCTTCAAAGATAAATGTTTGTTTTTTTAGCAAACTCCACAGGCATTGACAAAGTTTTTGATATCTTGCTTGATGCCTTCCCAAAAAATGACACTAGCAATCCTTTTATATGTACGGAAAAAACCTAAATGGCTACCACTAGGAGTACTGTGGAATTCCTCTAATATATATGGAATAAACTTGGAAGTTTTTGGAAGAACAAGTCGGCCTTTGTACAAGAGGCAACCACGGTGCAAGGTGTAGTTAACTCTTAAAGTAGGTTGTATAAGAAGATCCTAGACAATCAGCTTGAGTTTATCATCTTGGAAAGCTTCGGCTGCTAAGTCTTCATATCCTGGAAATATAACTGTGGAAAGAGCATGAAGTTCAGGGCCAGGTTCACGTCTAGAAAGAGCATCAGCCACTTTGTTAGAGCTTCCCGGGTTGTACTGAATCTCAAACTTGTACCCTAGTAATTTAGAAATTCATTTATGTTGTTTCGAAGTGATCGGTCTTTGCCCTATCAAGAACTGCAAACTTCACTGATCAGTCTTAATGATAATTTTTCCTGCCAATCAAGTAGTGGCTCCATTTATATACAGCAAAAACAATAGCAATGAGCTCTCTCTCATATACAATATCAGCCCCTCCTAAGTCAAAAGGAAAAAAATCCTGTATTACCGTGAGTCCTGGCATGACTAACTCCAACCCTTTACACATCCTTGTACTATGTACCGTAAACCCATTCCCTACCATTACACCAAAAGCTTTTGTTTCCTGCACTTTTAATCCCAGCTGTTGAACTAAATCTTGAGAGATGAAATTGTGGGATGCTTCACTGTCAACCATCACGATGACTTTAGCCCCTTGTAACTCACCCCGTAGCTTCAGAGTAGTGGTTGACGTTAAGCCCACTATGGAGTTCATGGATAAAGCAACAAGATCCCCTTCTGCGCTGCCTTTTTCCTCGGTTTTCACCATGGTTTCAACTTCCCCCAATTCTTCCTCTTCTTCTGTGACTAACAAGATCTGCAAGACGCAATTTTTGCATCGATGAGCTGGACCAAACTTCTCATCACACTTGTAAAATAGCCCTCTCTCCCTTTTGTACTGAAGCTCTACATCGCTGAGTCGCCGAAAGTGGTTGTCTCAAGAGATTGTCGGCGTTGACTCATTCAACCTCTCTTCTTTAACATTTCTCATTTGAAAAGGGAAAGTGCTATCTGGAGGTTTAAGTGAATTGGGTACCCACCCAATTTTAAGTGGTTCTAGGCCTGGTGTAATTCTGTTATAAAATTCCCCTTTGTTGGTCTATTGGGCTCGGCCTACTTTCCATTTGTTTTTGTCCAAAACCCAATTCCTTACTTCAATTCTATGGGCTTGGTCTATAAGCTCAAACAAATTGTTGGGCCTAACTAACCTCAATTCAGCCCGTATCTCTTCCTTCAGCCCATATCTCTTCCTTCAACCCATTTGTAAAAGTACCCATTAGCAACTCTTCTTTAACCTCTTGCATAGATGCAGCCAGCAGTTCAAACTGCTCACAGTAGTTAATCACGGTGGTAGTCTATTTCAGCGTCACCAGTGATTCAAACGTTGAGCCCTTGTACGACGGCCTAAATCGTTCGATCATCGCCTTCTTGAATAAATGCCAATCTGTAAACGGAACACGAGAGTCTACCCATTGGAACTAGTTCAGTGCTCTCCCCTCCATGCACATCGTCGCAGCCTCCAGCTTTTCCTCTTCATCAAACTTGTTTACCTGGAAGTATCGGTCAGCTCTGAAGATCCAACCATGAGGGTCCTCACCATTAAACACTAGTAACTCCAGTTTCCTCACCTTCCGATCATCTCCTCCACTCTTATTGGATTTTGATTGATTCCGGCTTTGATCGTTGTGACTCACATGAATCTCCGACGATTCAACCTTCTTTTTCCCTCGATTCACGCTTCCGTCCCTCTCATCCTTTAATTTAATCCATTCCCTCAACTCCAGTAGATATTCCTTAATATTGCCGACATCTTCCTTAACACTGCTAATGTCTTCCTTAACACTTCCCACCTCCCTCTCGATTCCTTCTGTTCTTACCTAAATTCTCCTGTTCACCATTACCCACACCGAGCTCTGATACCAATTTGATGGGAACCTAGATCCTCAATGCTCAAAACAACCCAAGCAGATTGTAATTTAACCCAAACAAGACAATATGTCAAACACAAATCAGAGATGATGGATACAGCATTACTATGAATATTACTCTGTATTGATTGATAACTGGAATAAAAGCAACACTGCGAAAATCAAATAAGAAAAACAGGACTGTAAACGTAAAGATAAGCTAGCTCTTCGAGGGGCTAGTTTCTCCCAAATGCCTACTGAAAATATGTTCTTCCTTTTACAATTTGAATCCCTCAATATATACTCACAGAGTCACACCAATTGCATTATTCCTGCCACGTGGATAACTAACTCCCACTTGCACACCCGCTACTTGCCCTTAAGATTCCTTTTGTAAATTTGAGTAGTATAAGTCGTATCAGTCCTCTTAACTTATTAATTTCTCTCTATCTCCCCTATATAGTATCATATATTATTTATCTGTGTAATTCTTCCCCTCCCCTATCTCTTAAAGAGCAAAACTATTATCTACTAGACACTATCACTACCGGAGTTTTGTCCAACATTTCACAGCATCAAAAATCTACTAGAAAATGCTTAAATGGCACACACACACACCAAAAAAAAATTAAATGAACTGACAAAACAGATGCTGCAATGAAATCTATACATAATTGAGACAGATTTAGATATAAAAACCAGACTCATAGCTTAGTTAACAGTCTCAACTAAAGCTATAAGATAACACAATTTGATAACCTTATGTGGATCTTACCCGCATCCATTTTCAGACCATGCTGCTTTATAGATTTCAATGGCAATTTGAAATCCCATATCGACTGAATCTCCATGGATCATCGTTACAACAACTGCATATGTATCACCAGACCATATTTCTCTTGATTGCAATGTTGCCATGTCAAATGTTCCAACACATAGATCCAATTGACTGGCCCCTGCTCTGCATCCATATTCTTTGAGACATTATAGTTAAAAACCTTCTCTAATGCTCTTCTTACTTTGTCTTCATCAACTATCATTGATAGAGCCCATGCTCGTGCACAACTACATTAGAGACACACCTAGTAAGTTCTAGTCTTATCAGATTTGAACTAAAAAGAATCTATATTGAGAAAAAGAAACATGTTAAACACTATAAATAAATCAAGATTTAATAGGCCTAGATAATAGAGAATATCAATGAATGAAGTTAATCAGTTGCAACAAACCATCTTCCAGTAAACTGATCAGATTGAATAAATGAACTTGAGCGGCTACCATTATTGTCATAGTTAAAGTAAGATCATTCCACAATTTCTCATATACAACTTTTGCTAACTGAAATTTGCACCAGAAATAATCCTCAATCCCTTAAGACCTACTTCATGTGCAAATGCTGATACAGCTTGCAATGCTGCCACCTCCGCTATATGCACTTACAACAGAGGCAAATCAAGTATTGTATGTCTGATCAGGGAAACCATCATTCTCAATCATCCCCGTCACCATCCCTATCAAATTTGAACAGAGGAAAGTGTCTACTGAACCTTCTTCTTACTGTAACCAAAATAGATCCCTATCAATTTTGAATAGAGGAAAGTGTTTACTGAACCTTTTTCTTACCATAACCAAAATAGAGCATTTGGGCAGCTAGATGAACTTTTGCAAGATTCTACTCCGAAAAAAGTTTACTACTCACTAAAGTTTTATCACACAAACTTCAATTTCGCTTTTGGACCAGAAATTGAGGAAGCTGGTTCAAACATTCATGATAATTTTTGGCCTTCATTAGTAATAGCATGACTAAGGACATTGTACATTCAATCGGCTTCACATTTATCTCCGCCATCTTTGTCACGACCGGGGGCTATCCTCCATCTTGCCCTACTGCGGGCTTAGGTGCTTTCCCCACTCAGCCGGACTCATAGGAATATCTCCCCCCCCCCCCCCCCTTAAGGGATTTCTTTTCACCTTCCCCACCACTCGAACCTAAGACCAAAGGGCTATAGTCATTTAGGAAGCATGGTGAGTACCATCAGGCTAGTTGGCCTGATGGTACTCACCATGCTTCCAAATGACTATAGCCCCTTGGTCTTGGGTTCGAGTGGTGGGAAGGTGAAAGAAACCCTTAAGGGGGGGGAGATATTCCTATGAGTCCGGCTGAGTGGGGAAAGCACCTGAGCCCGCAGCTAGCCTGATGGTACTCACCATGCTTCCCAAATGACTATAGCCCCTTGGTCTTGGGTTCGAGTGGTGGGGAAGGTGAAAGAAATCCCTTAAGGGGGGGGTAGATATTCCTATGAGTCCGGCTGAGTGGGGAAAGCACCCGAGCCCGCAATAAGGCAAGATGGAGGATAGCCCCTGGTCGTGACAATAAAAAGGCGCCTTTTTACCTGATGGTACTCACCATGCTTCCAAAATTTCTTTCGCCTTCCCCACCACTCGAACCCAAGACCAAGGAGTTATAGTCATTTGGGAAGCATAGTGAGTAAAGGGGGGGGGGGGGATATTCCTATGAGTCCGACTGAGTGGGGAAATCACCTGAGCCCGCAGTAGGGCAAGATGGAGGATAGCCCCCCCACTGGCCTGATGGTACTCACCATGCTTCCTACATGACTATTGCCCCTTGATTTGGGTTTGAGTGGTGGGGAAGGCGAAAGAAATCCCTTAAGAGGGGGAGATATTCCTATGAGTCCGGCTGAGTGGGGAAAACACCTGAGCCCGCAGCAGGGCAAGATAGAGGATAGCCCCCGGTCGTGACAATCTTATGAAGGAATTCAACAACTTTTGTTATCTCATTATTCTTGAGGAAACGGATATGAGTGTCGTAAATGTGACTACATTTGGAGCACAACCTTTTTCCTCCACACATGACAACAACTCATTTTCCTTTTCTAGTTGTTCATTTTTACAAAGCCCATTGATCAAAATGCTATGTGTTGCAACGTCCAGCACTAGGTTTTCGTGAAGAGAAAGTTTCTGAAATAGGTCCCAAGCAGTTTCAAATCTCCATGTTTTACATAATCCATCAATGAGGGAATTCAAACCTTCAAGGCCAACTACAAACTTATTATTTACTATAGTATAAACATTTCCACCACTTCCAAAACACATCCATTCTTGCAAAGTCCATCAATGAAAATGCTATGTGTCCAAGAATTAGGTAAAACACCATTAAGTTACACCTCGCCAACTAAATGTCGTGCATCTTTTACATTAGCTTTAAGAAAAAGTCCAGTTAAAAAAGTGTTATATGTAATCACATCACCTTTAGAAATCATCTTTCAATAAAGCTAAAAAGCTTTGTTGACTTCATTATTCTTACAATACCAATTGATTAAAGTATTGTAGCAAACAACATTAGGTCTATACCCCATTCTAGTTACAAAATCAAACAACTCCCTTGCATCACCAATTCTACCTACCAAGTAATAACCATTCATTAAAATGTTGTAAGTATAAATGTCTGGACTAATTCCCAAACCCTTCATTTCCAAATACAATTCTCTCGCCTTCCCAATTAATCCTCGCCTTCTCAATAAATCCAGCCTTACAAAGACTATCAACTATAGTAGTATAAGTAACAACATCTAGCCTACAAATAACACTAGATTCTTCATTCCCCGTAGCAATTTCTACAAGCAACTTAATTACAACACTTATCTTCCCTGTTTTACACAATCCATCAATCAAAGTGTTACAAGTGATCACAGTAGGCCTACAACCAACAGCAACCATTTTCGTAAACAATTCCATTGACTCCATAATATTTCCCTTTACACACAGACCTTTAATCAAACAATTAAAAGTCATAGCATTTGGGCTAAAACCCTTCTTCAAAATCCCCCCAAAAACCGCAAAACTATCCAAAACCCTTTTAATATTACACAAGGAATTTATCAAAATGTTCAAAGACATCAAATCTAGAGACAACCCAGTTGAATTCAACAGCTTATAAAGTGAAATCACTTCATGATAATGCTTCTTCTTAGCTAGTGCACTAAACAAAGTAGTGAATGATGAAATTGGAGAAATGGGTTGCGAATTAATCATGCAATATAAAAAGTACAATGCTTCATTCAGAGTCAAGTTACCTGATCGACAATTTTCTTTGAGGAATTTAGCAAGTGAGGATCGTTCAAGGGGTTTTTCGAACAAACACAAAACTTCATTTTTGGAGCTTGAAGTTGTGAGGTTCCGTAAGTGAGCTAACAAAGATGAAATATTACCTTTCAGAGATGGGTTTTGAGAGATTGAAGATGAACGTAATGGGGATCTCAAAGCCATCTATGAAGAGAGTTTTTGTGGGTCGTTTTTCCGAAGTAAGGTCAGTGCAAAATGCAAATGCATTATAGAGAAATGTTTTGACAAATTTTACGAACAACCTTTAAGGTTTTCAAAATTGCAAACTTATGTAATGTATCAATCTTTCCCATACAAACCACCTTCATGATTTTGAAAATTGTTCACTTAGTACCCTGAAGGTTAAAAATGTAGATCCACGTTCAGGTGTGGATGGTTGCTTCTCGGTTTGAGGCACTTTTCTACTAAATCCAAAACTATCGAATTGATCAAACAAAATGCAACCAAACTAACCAATTTGTATAAGTATTCAATTGGATTTTATTTTTATTTTTTTATAAAATTATAATATTTTTTAATATTCATTAAAATGATTTAAGTATAACATGCAATAATATATATCTCAAAATCATCATTTGAAAATCTATATATAATCAAAGTTTTCAAGTGAGATCTTCGAAAGTTTTGCAAGTGGAAGCATGATATCCACTAAAGTCAACCTTGGTAATTATTTTGCAATTTTTGATGCGGAAACTATTAATTATAATAACTTTAATCAATTACAGATCTATAAGAACCTGGAGTTGGAGTGGCAAGAGAGGGTAGTAAGGCTAGCCAAGTATGCCAAGGAGAGGCTGGATAGGCAGGAGAAGCAACTTACTTGTTGAGTATGCTGGGAGATTGAGACAGCAAGAGAAAAGAAAGAAAGAATACCTTTTTGTATTTCTGATATATTTGCATGTACAATGTGTCACAATTTATACAAGTATAGATGTAACATGTAAGGAAAGCAAATAATGTAATTAAATACATGATCAATATACAGAAGGTAAATAACATGATTTCAGCTAACCATATTGGGATCACATCAATTATCTCCACTAACTGTGCATTCATTAATATTGGATTGTCAACACTCCCCCTCAAGCTCATGGTTTATAAATATCATAAACTCCTAGCTTGCCAAACAAATTTGAATGTTGTCTCTAACATAGTGGTTTTGTGAAGATATATGTTGGCTGATCTGTGGTTCGGATGTGCTCTATTTTAATTATACCTTCTTGTATTTTGTCTTTGACAAAGTAGCAGTCAATCTCTATGTGCTTCGTTCTTTTATGAAAAATTGGATTGGCTGTGATGTCGTTTACTGCCTTGTTGTCAAAATACAATCTTACCGATGTTTTCACTTGTATGTTTAGATCCTTTAATAAACCAATAATCCATGTGATTTCACAAGTGGTTTTGGCTATGGCTTTGTATTCTGCTTCTGCTGATGATAGCAACATTGTGGTTTGCTTCTTTGTTTTCCATGAGATAAGAGATTCTCCAAGCTTAATACAGAATCCAGTGAGTGATCTTCTTGTCATTGGACACGAGCCACAAAATGAGTCACAATACGCCGTGATGCTTAAGTCTCCTTTTCTTGGTAAGAGAAGCCCTAAATCTAGACAACCCTTTAGATACTTAAGCACCTTAATTGCTGCATCCATAGACTTTTCTTGGTAAGAGAAGTCCTAAATCTAGACAACCCTTTAGATACTTAAGCACCTTAATTGCTGCATCCATGTGGGATTGTTTTGAGGCATGCATGAATTGGCTGAGAATTTGTACAGCGTAGCTAATGTTTGGTCGAGTCATTGTCAGATATATGAGTCTTCCAACGAGTCGTTGATAGCTAAAGTTGTCTTCTAACAAGGGATCTGTCTCAGAATTTTGATTTTTTTCATCATATCCCTATGTGGTGAGCTTGACATTCTATTCTACAAGAATGATGATTGGTTTGCATGCTGCTAACCCTGAATCTGATATGAGTTAAAGTACATACTTTCATTGGCTGAGAGATATTCCTTCTGAGGAACGAGCAATTTTGATTCCCAAGAAATACTTTGTTGTCCTTAGATCTTTGATGTGGAAAGTCTTGTGTAGATAGTTTTTCAATTCTTTGATTCCATTCTCATCATTTCTAGTTATGAGAATGTCATCAACACAGACAATAAGACTGAGGAAAGACTTACCCTAATGTCTAGAGAATAGGGCATAATCATGTTTCGATTGACAAAATCCAATAACTATGAAAGCTTGTGTAAACTTTGCATTACACTATTGAGATACCTTTTTCAACCCATATAAAGATTTTCCCAATCGACTTACTAGATTCTCCCCCTGATTGCAAAGACCGGGTGAAAGATCCATATAAATCTCCTCATCGAGATGGCCATGGAGGAAGGCATTGTGGACATCCATCTGATGTAGTTACCAATCATGATGAGAGGCAACGAAGAGAAAAGCTCAAACGGTAACATGTTTGGCTACTAGGGAGAAGGTCTCTTGATAATCAAAACCTTCCCGTTGGGTGAAACCTTTAGCAACAATGTGAGCTTTGTACCTTTTGATAGAGCCATCAGCACGATGCTTGATTTTGTAGACCCACTTGCAACCAATCAGTTTTTGATGAGAAGGACGAGGAACCAGATCGCAAGTATTATTACTAATAAGAGCATTCAGTTCTGTTTCCATAGCCTGATGCCAACAGTGATGTTGGATGGCATCAGGGAAGGATGAAGGTTCTCGATCATTGAAAATGCTGCTCATTTATGATCTATGTGTAAGTAACTGATCGGATTCGTGCAACCGAAAAAAATATTTAAAACAAATCGATCAATTACACGACCAAGATCCGAGTACAAATTATAATGTTTTCATGCATAAACTAAAATGTAAAATAAAATCTGTGTAAAAACAAATCTATATAAGGATTTAGTTCATGCCCACGTTTGGAGGCTCCATCTTTACTATTCATCACTCACGAACACTGTTCACAATACTGCTCATCAAGTACTGCTCATCGGCACTGTTCATCGGCTATTGTTCATCAACACTATTCATCGGATTTCTTTACTAATTGATCCAATGTAGGATTACACTCATGGAAATCCACACGAAGATAATCCGAAGAACCAACAATTGTTTTGCTAGAACAATTGCCAGCTTCAAGAATCAAAGATAATGAAAATTGAAAAAAATTTCTTCTTCACTTGAAGAAGAAAACGTGAGAGAGAGAGAGCTATAGGGTGGCTAGGGTTTTATTTTATAAAAGTTCTACTTATGTTTCAATTAAGTTGCACTTATATAGTGCAACTAATTAAAACCCTATTCCAATAAGGAATACCCATGGGCACCAACCCAAGCTTACCCTTGCAACCAAACACCATGTAATTGGTATTTTAAATTAATTAATTATTATTATAATTAAAATCAATTAATATACTTAAAAAATATATTAACATTTAATAATAACAATAATTCATTTAAATATATGCATACATATATTTAAATATAATCTCACTAATTTAATTTTAATATCAAATTAAATACAGGCAACAACCTAAGCAAATTTAATTGCACTGCGAGATTACCAAAATACCCTTTCATCTTGAAGACGAAATTACCCTTCTCACAAATTGATTATTAAATTATCTTCAAAGTGTGTGACCCGTAGGCTCCTTATCATATCGGTAGTGAGTAGTATAGCGATTAACACCAATTAATCATCTCACTACACATAGACCAAGATTAGCCCCTAACAAGGCATCATGGCCACCCGATAGATTCAAATTCAGCGAAATTGCAGCCTGTCAATGGTATGGTTACTGTGCAATCAAATCCCTTCATCATCTGTTATCTCATCGAGGCTGAGGTATAGAAATAGTGTCAACCTCAGATATCCTCGATATGTTTGTATTAAGTTAGTGGACCAATGACCATAATTATAAATTGGATTGACCAACAACTCAATCCCACTATGGCCATAGCTTTAGTGTCATTGCCATTCACTAAATTGCGCCGTGAGATAACCTCTCCCATACCCGAGAGTGATGAATCCTTTGTCTATCCACCATAGTCTCGATGCCCTTCTCAATGTAACCAATCACTACCGTATTGATAACTCTGAATAGAACTACATTGAGCTAGTGTCAAACTACTCCAATTGGTGCACAAGACGCTCTAGTGATCTCAAGTCTATATATCGCATGCACCACCATCCGTTAGAAGATTTATTCCATAAACACTAGGGTTACCATCCATATGGAATCCTCTGGTGGGTCTGTCTAGTGAACTTGCCTACAGCAAGCACCCATGTGTCGCACCAGGTTATCGGCAAATAACCTTGACAAGTGAGATCAGTCGTTGCCTTTCGACAAGGTTGTTCAATACTATGATAGCCTTACTGTATTATCTGTGTCCTTGGTTAGAATAACACTGGGGCTATAGACATTTCTAGAATGGCCACCACATGTGATCATAGGGTTCTCACTATCAAGATTTGAAACAGTTGATACCCTCGTCACGGTTCTACCATCCTAAGGACATATATCAATACATATAATATGATTTACGTGATATAGTGGATAATGCCTTTTATTGATTAATAAACATTATTACAAAGAGTCAATTCCACAATAATTGATTGGCTCTAGGGCACCTACTCCAACACTGTGGGCAGGAGATAAGTGATCAAAACTGACATAATCAGAGATAGGATGAGGGATACCTTCCACATTAGAACAAATGTCGTCAGTCATCCATATCAGAGGTCAAGAAAATTGGGGGGACCGTCGTAGTGGAGCAATGTTTGGTGATGGTATATGGGAGATATGATTCGGAGAATCAGCCGATGAAGGAACTACAGTGGACATATCTGTGGTGATCAGAGACTGTGGAGGATCATTAGAGACTGTAGATTCAGTATGCTGATTTATTGAAGACTGTCGAGTGTTAGAGTGGGTCTGGTCAAGTGGAATGGGAATGAGTGTGATGGGAGTCTTTGTTGGCAATCAATGATCCGATGTTGCAGATGGTGATGAAGTGGAGGAAGGCTTACTGTCTAAGAAGGGAAAGTTGTCCTCATGACAAACTACATCTCTACTAACAAAAAACTTGTTATGTTGGGGATCATATAAACGGTACCCTTTCTGTAGCATGGGATATCCCATGAAAATACATTTTCTGGCATGAAGAGCAAACTTATCACAGGGCCCCATAGTGGTGGAGTAACAAAGGCAACCAAAAACTTGTAAGTGAGTGTTATCAGGTTTCTTACCAAACAACAATTCAAAATGAGTTTTACCTCCAATAACCCATGTAGGCATGCGATTAATGAGATAGGTGGCAGTAATCACACATTCGCCCCAAAAGGTGGCTAGTATTTGGGCTTGGTGTTTAAGAGCTCCAGCGACTTCTAAGAGGTTACGGAGTTTGCATTCAACAATCCCATTTTGTTGAGGGGTATAAGTACAAGAACTCTCTTGGAGAATTCCATGGAAAAGGAACAGAGAGGAGCACTGTTTATTGAAGAAATCAAAAGCATTGTCAGTTCTAACCCTTTGAACCCGTTTGTGGAATTGTGTTTGGACCATGGAGAGGAAATTGAGGACGTGGGAAAAGGCTTGGGCTTTTTTTGCATAAGAAAGATCCAAGTCCCACAGGAGAAGTCATCGATGACGGTCAAGAAGCAACAGGAGCCATCATGATTGGGAATGAAATATGGTCCCTAGATATCAAGATGGATAAGGGCAAAGGGGGTATTTATGGATGATGTGCTTATAGGAAAGCGCATACTGGGTTGTTTAGCAATTGGAAAAACTTGACGATTTAAATGAGGGATGGAAGCGCTAGACCCAATCTTTGATGAGAAATGATAGAATAATTATTGATATTGGCCTTATAATAATTTAACTTATTCTTGCTAGAAAAAAAAAAAACGAAAAAGGCTCCCAGTAGTATAAGCCCATCTATTTGCCAATCGAAGGGTCTTGAAAGATACTCATATTAGGAAGAAATTGTAATGTGTAACTATTATCGGTGTAGAATTTTGACACAGATATGAGGTTAAAAGTGAAATCAAGGACAAAAAGAACATTTCTAAGGTTTATGCTATTACTAAGTTTGACTGTTCCTGTATGGGTTGTAGAGGTGATATTACCATTAAGCATCATAACAGAAACAGGTGTAGTGAGTGTGTGTCTAGAAATATTTAGGATCACAAATTATGTGATCACTAGCCCCTGAATCAATAATCCATAAATCACGGGAAATTAAATTGCTGAAACAGAAAGAAATACCTGCATAACTAGCAGGAGAGTTGGCATTTGGTAGTTGATTCAACATGTGGATGAGTTGGCTGATTTGTTCAGGTTTGGTCAGATTTGATTGAGCATCGGATTGTATGGATGTGGTCGTGGTAACACTATTTACCGTCGGATTACCATTTTTAGAACGGCCATGTAATTTCCAAAAGGTGTCTTGATTGTGATTCCTTCTCTTACAATAGTCACAGTACATTTTCTTACTAGATCAGGATGATCGTGAGCCATTGGATCCATATTGGAAATTCCCCAAATATGGACCGTTGGATGGATTGCCATTTTGTTGACTATTGACCCCGTTGACTACGTTGACCATGTTGACTGTCTACTGCTATTGGATTGTTTGGGCTGATCTTGGCTGTTGATCCCTTGATATAAAAGGGCATCTTTTTCATGAGAGAACCCTAGCCGACTTTCCCCTTTCTTACTTTCACCTTTATCAGTGACAAAGGCTAGAGAATCACCCTACTGTGGTGATTCCATGAAGCATAAGTGTTGGCTGTCATCTTGAATGGCAAACTGGTACAGCCAACGAAGAGATGGAAGGGATGTCTTGGCAAGCATCTGGGTTCAGAAGGAGAGAAAGCTCTTGTTCAAGCCAAGAAGAAAATGGATCAACTGTTCTTGGTACTTGATCCTCTGGAATTGTTGTAGGGTTTTCGGCGAGCCTTGCAGTTGTTCTGTGATGGCATCAAGCTCATTCTAGATGGTCGATAATCGGTTGTAATACACGATGACTGTGTTGTTGTTCTGTTTGACTTTGGCAAGGCTTTACCAGAGAGTGAAGATCTTCACTAGATCCAACTGCTCATACGTCTCCTTTATAAATCGCCACAATTCTTCGGCGATTTGCATTGGTGGTAAGCCCGTGGCAACCTCCTGGGTTAAGGAGTTGCTGATCCATGAATGGACCAACATATTGCAGCTTGTCTAGTTTGTGAAGATAGACTTCGGCTGGTGATTTTGCAGTGCCATTGATGAAGTTGTCTTTGTCTTTGGGGACCAACACCCGACGAAAATCGAGCCCACGTCGTGTAGTTTTCTGAGCTAGTGAGGACTTGTTTGACTAGAACAAGTTCTAGCCCATCTGACGGTGGGGAGAAGAGAGCATTGCAGGCTCCGACCAGTGATGTAGGGGCTAGACAAACTGGAATTTAGAGGTTATAGGTTTAGGCCAAAACCTGTATACCCAAATGCAAATTGGTTTTGACTGATTTGATTAGATTAATGGGTTTAGGCTTGTAGGCCGGTTTGGCTATCTTGGTTGTGCTGTGTGTTTGGGCTGAATTGGATATGGGGCTCGGTTTGGTTATTTGGGCCTGTTTATGTGTTGGGGCCTAGTTGGGTGTTTGGGCTGAGTTGGATGTTTGGGTTAGTTTGTGTATTTGGGCTAGATTAAGTGTTAGGTGGAATGTAGGTTGAGTCGAGGCCCATGTTTGGTGTGTTGGGTTCCATTTGTGTTTGATAGAAAAAACTAACCTAGGTGTTCTGTTTTGCAGGTGAAGCAATATCAGAGAGTTACGTTTGATCGGCAAGAGAGGGAAGCAAGGGAAAGCTTTGCTAGAAGGCCTTCTCTGATACCATGTAAAAACCTAGAATTGGAGGGCAAGAGAGGGTTATAAGGCTACCCAATTATGCCAACGAAAGGCTGGATAGGTAGGAGAAGCAACTTAGTTGCTTAGTATGTCGGGAGAATGAGACAGTAAGAAAAAAGAGAGAAAGAATACTTTTTGTATTTCTGATATATTTTCATGTACAATGTGTCACAATTTATACAAGTATAGATGTAACATGCAAGGAAAGCAAATAATGTAAACAAATACATGATCAATACACATAAGGTAAATAACATGATTTCAACTAACATAATTTCAGCTAACCATATTGGTATCATATCATTTATCTCCACTAATTTTGCATTCATTAATATTGGATTGTCAACAAGATCAAACTTTATATTCCACAATCCACACACTAAAAATTAATGATTATAATATGAAAGCTATTCTAAACCTGTGAGATTTTCCTAATATGTTAAACTCTGTCTCTTACAATCCCTAATCATTTTTTTGGTCTAGAACTCATAAATCCTCTAACACTTGCTTCACAAACCGTCTGTGGATTTTTGAAATAGTTAAATCCCACCCATTATGCTTTCTTAAAATAGAATTTCCATTACACCCTCACATAGTTGAAATCTTGGGTACAGTGAAAATTTCTATCCAAGAACTAAGACAATCAATTTCATGTCATAAAATAGCATCCCTCAAATAATAGAAACCTTAGGATCTCTAATTTTATGCCAAAGACTTAATTAGCCCATAATGGAAGGCATAGACTTAATAGTATTCTTTAGGGAGATTATAAGGTTTAATCTTTGATTAAAAAATGTTTTATATCCATCACATACCATTTTCACGATCGGGAAAGTTCTGGTGTCAAGTTCAATGTTTCAATTTTTTAAAGTATGAAACATTTCAATAGCCTCCAAAACATAACCATTTTTGCAAAATCCATCAATGAGAATATTATAAGTAAATAAATCAGGTGGAACATTATTGTGTTGCACCTCTGTAATATCCCACTTGAGGTACGTATTTAAGATTTGCTGTATTAGTTAAAAGTTTACTGTTTCAGCTTCAATTGAGTTTATTTGTTCATGTATGTTGAGTTGGTTGATTGGTTACCTTGAAATTGGTTGAATTTTGGTGAAGTTTGGAAATCCAATCTTCGCCGCGGCGAGGAGGAGGAGTTGCACCCACGGGTAGGTTCTGCCCTGTTTCGCCGGGGCGACGCAAAGTTCTTCGCTGCAGTGACGAGCCTAAGACAAAGTTTCTTGAGTTTTCTAGAGAATTCTTCTTTTGGGACACAATGACCATTCTACCCCTAATTAGTAGGAAAAGTGGGGAGTAAAATGAAAGGAAATTTAGTAGAGATTGTGTTTGGATGGGGGTATATTTGAAAGGAATCAAAGGATATAGATGGAATTTCCAAGGAAGAGCAAGGGCAAAATGGGAAAGGATGCTTATAATATGAACTAAAAAGGGTTAAGTGTAGAGAAACCCTTTATTTCTTCATTCCACCGCCTCTTCCATTTGCCCATTTTCTCTCAATTTCTCCATCCAATCTTCCAAGATTTCTAAGGGATTTAAGAGGGGTTTTGAGTAGAGATTTCATCTAAAGCATCCTAAGGTAAGGATTCATGCTTTAGATGTGAATTTTCTTATAATTATAGTGAAGTCTTATATGGTTGCTGCTGTCCTTGTGGTTGTTTTGAGTTGTAGAGAAGAGACAAGACCACAAAGGGAAGGAAAAGTGCTAAAGAAGTCATCTTTGCACAAGGTAAGTAAATCCAACCAACTTGAGTTTTAAACAAGCTTTTTGTGTAGAGATGTATGCATGTATCAGTATGTAGTATGCTTGATGAGAAATTGAATTGAGATGAGTAGCTATTTTTGTAGTTGTTGGATAGATTCCATGTATGAGAAGTGTTTTAATGTGTATTGAGAATGGAATTTGAGATGAAGTTTGTGAGATGTTGTGTGAAGCTTTTTGGGAGTGCTTTTCTTGACAGGGAATTATGGTTGTTAGAGGGAGTTTTCCCCCATTTTGGATGGCTAGAGAATGAAGTATAGTATTACTTTTAGTAGAGTATTTATATGCACATGAGTTGCTTGATGAAATGCCTAGGAGAAATCTGCCCTGTCACTGCCGTAACTTTCTAGGTAATTTTTGGGCATCTTACGGTTTGAACTGGGCTGAGACCAAAACAGAGAAGTTGTAGCCCTGTTTCTAAGCTTTAAAACGAGACCAAAACCGTAGTAATCCGAGGTGTATAACGCAAGTTATGGCCGTTTTAGTGTGACCTATGCAGAATGACGGGTTTGAGGAAATCTTGTAGTTGGCATTTCATTAGTGCATTAGGGAGCATGAGCTAGCTCTACACTTTTGTTTATACACTTGAGAAGTAGCTTGAGATTTAGTAGAGAATTTGAGTATAAGCTACTTTAAGAGTTAAGAGAAAGAGAATAGAGTAGGTTGTGCGATGGGGAACCCGTGAGTAATGGGTAGAGTATTCCCGCATGTACGCCGCATTGAGAGAGCGGCCTGAGTATGAGATAGAGAAGTGGTGTAGCCCGTGAGAGTGCATGCGGATGAGGGCTATACCCGAGTACCCGAGAGAGAGATTATACACTCACATGGCCAAGGGTTCCGAATCCATGCATAACCGAGTCCGATCGGCTAGAATGAGTAAAGGTCACGTAGAGTGGGAGTGAGTCCCGGCCGTGCCCCCGGTAAGATGGGGCCGTGACTTATTAGAGAGAGAGTTACTAGAAAGGAGTTCTAAGAGAAAGAGAAAGAGAAGTACCAAAGAGAAATGGTATGAGAAGTTGTAAGGAAAGAATTAGAGAAAGAGTTACGGGGATAGATGAGTAGAGGATTTACTTACTGAGCATTGTTTTAGTGCTCACCCCGTTGTTTTCCTATGTTTTGCAGGATCCAGGTGAGGATGTAGTCAGATGGATGTCGACACGCGAGGGGAAGCGGTTACACTGTCCACCATGTTTTAATAGTTTTTGTACACATTATAAGTTTGTGTAAAAATGTATATGTTTGTAAAGAATATATATACATATTTAATAAAAAGAAAATTTTGGGCCCAATTTCTTTATATTATTTCATTTATATTTTATTATGAGATTTTGAGTAGTAGTGGCTATTACAACCTCACCAAATAGTTTCCTTGCATGGTCGACTTTACTAATCATAAAAAGCCCAATCAGCAAGGTGTTATATTAACAACTCCTAGCCTAACTCCCTTTGAAGTCATTTCCCTATAAAGACTCATATCTTCATCAACTTTTGTATTCTTCTAAAACCAATTGATTAGAGTATTGTAGTCAACTTCATTTGGCATGCATCCCTTCTTAAACATCGAAGCAAACAACCCCTTACCATCATCAATTTTATTTGCCAAGCAAAAACCTTCCATCAAAGTACTATAGCTAAAAACATTAGGCTTACACCCTTTCCTTGCCATAGAATCAAATAGCTTTCTTGCATCGTCAATTCTACCTTCCAACCAATAACCGCTCAAAATTGTGGAATAAGCAATTGTGTTGGGATGAACACCTCTATTAATCATCAGTTGGGGCGATCTATCTGCTTTGTCCATCTTTCATTCTTACAAAGTTCATCCATTACCACATCAAATGTCACTACATTAGGTTCTACACCTTCATCCAACATCTCCATAAACAAAGTTTTAGCCTCCTCCCCATTAGATGCATTACACAAACCATAAATTAGAGAGGTGTAAGCAACCACGTCTAGGTTAATGCCCTTAATCTTCATTTCTAAAAACAATTTTTTTGCCTTGTCTATTAACCCATATTTGCAAAGACCATCAATAATACTATTGTAAATAACAATCTTCATAAACAAAGACAAGAATTCAACATAAACCAAAATTATCAAATATAACCAATTCTATTCATTTACTCAACCTTGTATACAAGACCAAACAAAAATAATGCTATAACTTCTGGAGACAAAGGAAAATATTCATTGCTAATCGAGTACAACATTCACCATGCAACCAATTTCACCATCTAAGCCTATGTAATTTAAAACTACTTCTATAGTAGCCACCTAACAGAAGAGAAAGAGCACAACAATAGAGTAATAAATATAGCATCACACAACTGTTCAGTGTATTCTTATGCACTCTGTAACTGGAGGGACATTGATATCTTAAGTGATAGAATTTAAGGTGGGCTTAACTTCTCACCCAATAAGCCCTTGTTGAATGGGAGGATTACCCTCTCTTATAAATTAGTGGGCTTGAGTGTGCCTAATCGGGTCGGACTCCACACTCCCCCCTCCCCCCCCCCCCCCCCCCCCCCCCCCCCCCCCCCCGCCCGATGAAGCCCACATGTTAGGTCATGTATGTTGATAAAGGTAGTTGTTGGCTCTAACTCCTTACCTGCTGGTCAAGCACTCAGCTCAATTGGGCCTAGCTCTGATACCATGATAGAATTTGAGGTGGGCCTGACTCCTCATCCAATAAGGCCTTGTTGAATGGGAGGATTATCCTGTCTTATAAATCAGTAGGCTTGAGTGTGCCTAGTTGGTGTGAGACTCCAACATTAGGTACTCTTAAGAATCTTCGTAATTAACTAAAAAATCTTTTCATGTAACTAGTTAGAATGAGAAACGATATCACAAGCTATTAAGAACAATCATTCCATGTAAATAGTAAGATAAGCAGTAAAATGTGTCCAAACTACTCGAGGATCCTCCCTGATAGATCACAAACAGTAAATATCTATAAAGAGGGAAATGGCCAAATCTATAGGCAAAATTTGGCCGTTAACAACTGCCAGAATGGCTAGATTCTAGTTGTGGTTAATAGTCAAATCTCTAGCCGAAAACAGCAAGATTGACGCATGATCGACTAGATCCGATCGATCGTGCACTGTTCTGACCACATCGACTGGCAGTTGCCACTGACAGCAGTGTCGGTGGCGAGTGGTAGTGGTCTTGGGTGACCTGCAATTTGTTTTAAATACAAGGGCATTACTATCCAAAAATTTAATTAATTAGGGGTAAAATTATAAAGGTAGGTTCATGTAACTTAATTTCAAATAAGGGCATTATTGTTCAAACACTTTATTAATAAAGGGTCAAATTGAAACAAAATTAACATTACCAAGTAATCTTAAAATACCTAAGAAAATGGAGGTAATCAGATTACTACCTATATAACCAACAGTAATTACTTTTGGTTTTGGAAGATTAGTAGACTCTTATATTACTTGACAATCAAACGTGGTAATCTAAGTAATATAAGATGACATTACCTCCATAATAGGGGATAACCCCAAACCAAACGCCCGCTGAATGTAAAATTCTTAAATGATATTAAGTTAGAGTAATGATACTTAGCCAAAGATATACCAAATTTCATCTTTGATATAATTTTTTCTTTTTCTTTGGTGATTTAGCATGATCGTGGAGTTGATATATTGGTATGCAGTTGACACATGTTTATTTCTAATAGGTGCCTATTGATATTTTCAAAGAAATCACTGATGAAGATTCTGCTAAGATTGTAGATGGATTATCACCCAAGTGTCACAGGCTAGGAGTTTCACACCCAAAAGGCTAACCTATTAGCTAGGGGGTGTTCAAAATAACCCGTAACCCGATGTGAGTCTTTCTCCTTATATATATACTAACACTACTCATATAAAATAAAAGGTATAAAGCAATGTTTTGAAAACTGGACCGGGCCTTGACCCGTTAAAGGGTCTAGTTTTCGATTTGACCGGTTGGATCAGTCGGTTGGGCCATATTCTATAAAATTACATTTTAGTCCCTAAATGTTTGAAATTCATAAAAAACAACCCTAAATAATTACACACGACTCCCTTAAGGTTTGAAATCTATCCAAAACACACCTGTCGCGTGAAGAGACTAGTGAGTGGTGGTGGCAGTGACGATCAATGGCCAATCGAAGTTTGGAATCATGGGGCTTTTGATGTATAGGTGTCGGCGAATCTTATAGTGGTGTCAGGGAGTTCAATCGGCATCGAAATTTTTCGAAATGAAGAAGGAAGGTCAACGGTTGCATGAACAATGGTGGATGGTGATCGATGGCTAATCAAAGTTTGGAATGATGGGGCTTTTGATGTAGAGGTGCCAACGAATCTTATGGTGGTTTTAGAGAGTTATAACGATGTCGAAATTTGCCGGAATCAAGAAATAAGGTCGACAATTGCGTGAACGATTTGTGGACGCCTAGAGATGAAAGGCTGGACAGCGGCCACTAAAAATGGATGGGTTTTGTCATGGAGATACTGTCAAGTCTTATGGTGGTGTTATCTACCGCGAACGTGCCAAAATCCAGAGGGATTAAGTTGTGATTGGACCGCGATTCAACATTATTCCGACAATCCAACCACGGCTCACTCCGATTTGATTAAGAATACCGATTTTCAGAGGACATCGGATCGGAGATGACGTCGTTTCCCGATCAAACCAGTCTGATCGACCAGTCCAGTCTGGTTTTCAGAACACTGGTATAAAGTATAATGTATATATTAGTCAAGCTTGAAATTGTACAAAAAAAAAAAAAAAAATCTTTAAAATAAAGAGAAAATGTTCTAAACTTATGAGCGGACTGCAGTAAAAGTGCAAAGATACCAATTATAGCACCCTTATCATTTAGTTTTTGTATTCAAAAACAAAGACATGAGTTCCACATAAACCAAAATTATCAAATACGACCAATTCTATTCATTTACTCAAACCTTTTATACAAGACCAAACAAAAATAATGCTATAATTTCTGGAGACTAAAGAAAATATTCATTGCTAATCCAGCACAACATTCACCATGCAACCAATTTCACCATCTAAGCCTATGTAATTTAAAACTACTTCTGTAGTAGCCACCTGACAGAAGAGAAAGAGCACAACAATAGAGTGATAAATATAGCATCACACAACTGTTCAGTCTATTCTTATGCACTCTGTAACTGAAGAGACATTGATATCTTAGGTACTCTTAAGAATCTTTGTAATTAACTAAAAAAATCTTTTCATGTAACCCATTAGAATGAGAAACGATATCACAAGCTATTAAGAACAATCATTCCATGTAAATAGTAAGATAAGCAGTAAAATGTGTCCAAACCACTCGAGGATCCTCCTATGATAAATCACAAACACCAAATATCTATTTACTTATTCCGATGTAAATGAATGCTGCAAGTAAATAATATGTTCAGTATTCAATTCACCAGTATGCTTGTCTCTTGATGTTGGGGGAAGTCGCTTCTATTTATTTTGATGATATCATAATTCTTGAAGCCTTTAGGTACTTGTTCTATTGAGTGTCTGTAGTTTTTCTTGTTGGAATAACATGTTTCACAATAGCCGTGAAAATATTAATTTGAACACCAAAGTAGTGAATTAACTTCTTAATGTAATTAATTCTGAAATGATATTAAGTTAGAGTAATGATACTCAACCAAAGATATAACAAATTTCATCTTTGATATCATTTTTTCTTCTTCTTTGGTGATTTAGCATGATCATCGAGTTGATATATTGGTATGTAGTTGACGCATGTTTGTTTTTGATAGGTGCCTATTGATATTTTCAAAGGAATCACTGATGAAGATGCTGCTAAAGTTGTAGATGGATTATCACCCAAGTGTCACAGGCTGGAAGTTTCACACTTAAAAGGCTAACTTATTTGGTGGAGAGGTTCCCCCCTTTATAAGCCCAAGACATCCCTAATACACTTCTGATGTGGGATTCGTTATATTCTCCCCCAACTCCATCTTGTGACACCTCGTCACAGTGGGGTCCTCCTGCCTACGATTCGGTTTCTTACAACATGCAAAATGTAGCAAGTATACTAGTCGCTCAAGTAATAAAATTGAGTAGAGTAATCGTTCCCAGAGTTGTTAGCAAAGCACTGAGTTTCCTAATGTTATCACGTTGAAGCAATCGAATTCTTTGGATTGGTGGGAGCAAATTCTAATTAAAAACAACAATGAATTTTAAACTAGATTAAAACTAATTAAGAAAGCAATATGAAAACCGGATAATCATCAAGTAAACGGGTAGGGTTTTGACTTCATTGGATTTTTATGGGTTAAACCTAAAAATTACATACATCACATTCATACGAATGGTTGTAAATCGAACTCACTAATATTTAAACATACCTCTCGGCTATATTTTCCTATTCATCCTTATTACCTTCCGCACCCAAAATTAAAGATTAATAATTCCAAACTCATTAAGCAAAAGAATCCTATAATGATTTCATAATTCTTGAATCTATCTCTAGCATCGAATACTATAATGGTGATTACCCAAGAAGCCTAACATGATTCATTTCTCATCTCACCATGTTCATCATACAGCATTAAAAATCAGAGTAACACACAACCAAGCATATTCATATGAAAATAACACAATCAAACCCTTAACCTTTAAAATCCACTACCATCAAAACCCTAACCAAAATAGATTGTTCATAGCTAAATCAATATACAAAAACGAAAATCGGAAATAAACAAGTGCAACATAATGAAACTGAGATAAAGATTAGAATCTCCCCAAAAGATGAATCCTCTAGTTAGAAATCGAGTCTTCTCCCCTTTAACAAACAAAATCGCTCAAAGTTTACTCAGAAAAATTGCAAAAGTAGCTAACCCTAAAAAGACGAAGACCCTTGGCAAAAGGCTAAGTTTTTCTTTATACTTCGTCCAAAAACCAGCCAAAACACGCAGCAAACGAAACGTGCATTTACAAAACTAAAATAATGACTGTCGCCGCGGCGAAGGTGAACAGACACGCTCGTCCTGGCTTACTTCGCCGAGGCGAAGACAATTCCTTCGCCGGGCGAAGCTTCTTGAAACGTTCGAAATTACAGAACTGCCACTCTGCTTGCTTCTTCGTTTGATTCTTCGATTCTCGGTGCTCTCCTTGGGAACAAGCTTCATTGTGCTTTATCCTCCTCCGGAACTCTCCTATCTTCTGAGATCCGCTAATTTCTGAGTCAAAAATATCCAATTTTGTCCTTATTTGCTCACAATGTTCATTTTAACTTAACACGAAAAGTAAAGAATTAAGCAACAATCCAGGTCAAAATGCACTAGAAAGTACCTGAAATCCAACAAAAGGTCTAATGAAAAGGGTATAATTCACGGATTATCACCTACCCGTCACCTCACTCTCATGTAGCCCACAATCACACGTGGACATCCCCTACCCCCGCATGGGTGCTGGCGAAACACTTGAAAGATGGATCGAGGCCGCTCTGAAACCACTTGCCACGGTTGAGAGTTTCACACCCAAAGGTTAACCTATTAGGTGGAAGAATCCCCTCCCCTCCCCCCCCCCCCCCCCCCCCTCCCCCCTGTAACGCCCCACTTGAGGTATGTAGCTAATGTTCTTATTTTCTTCTTTTTTGAGTCCGTTTATAGTAATGATATTGGTTTGGTTGAGTGTTTGCCTGAAAATATGAAGAATTGGCGAAATTTTAGGGTACAGGCTTCGTGGGGCGAAGAAGAAGCTTCGCCACGGCGAAGAGGTGTTTTAAGCCCACGGTGAGCTGCTAGAGTGTTTCGCCGTGACGACGGAATTGTCTTCGCCGGCGACGGTCGTACTAAACTTTATAAAAGTTTTAGATATTTTCTTCCCTAAGGGCAATTTGACCATTCTACCCCTAATTAGTAGGAAAAGTGGGGAGTAAATGTAAGAAAATTTCATGGAGAATATGTTGGTGTGGGGGTGTGATTGTGATGAATTACAGATATAGATGAATGTTCCCAAGAAGAGTAAGGGCAATATGGGAATGCTTGCCTATAAGTGAGTTAAAAGGATTTAAGTCATTGCAAACCTTTCATTCTTCTTCTCACACCACCATTCTCTTTCCTACTCCTCACAATTCCTCTTTCATTAGTTCAAGGATTTTTAGAGGGCTTTTTGGAGTGATTGGGGTAGAAAATCAATCTCTAAGGCATCCTAAGGTAAGGATTCTTGCTTGGATGTGAGGTTTTATATATTTGTGTATTAAAGTTGTATGGTTTTATGTTTAAAGGGTAGAGAAAAGTCAAGCAAGTAATAGGGAAAGAAAGTACTAGTGGAGTTCTCCATTACACAGTAAGTAAATCCCCACCCAAGTTGAGGTTTGAGAATTTTCTTAAGTAGAGTTTAATAGCAATTATGTATGCATGTTATGTGCATTTATATGCTATGAAATTGAGATTATTTATCCATGTTGTGATTGAATACACTCATTTAGAGAAGTGTTGATAGGTGATGACAAGATGTAGTTGAGATGAAGTTTGGAAGGTTTTGAGTAAACCTTTTTAGAAGTGTTATCCTTGGCAGGATTTATAGCTATGTGAGGGAGTTTTCTCCCTTTGAGATGGTTAGAGAAAGAAATAGAGCTATTGTTATAGTAAAGCTTCTTTATAGCACTTGATTTGTTTGATGAAATGCTAAGAGAGGTTTGAGTATAGTAGTAAGCCTAAATTTTTGCATATTGCATGTTGGCATCTCATAAGTGCATTAGTGGAGATGAACCATCCATATGCATTAATTGTGCATTGAGGAGTGACTTAAGAAAAGAGTAGAAAACTTTGTGATTGAACACTCTAAGAGTAGAGAGAATGAGAAGTGCTAGAGTAGAGTGAATGAAAAAGCACTAAAAGCGGGTAGGTGCTTTGTGATCTCCACCCGATAGTTAGAAAACGGGTTGACGGTTTGTGATCTCCACCCGATAGTTATGAGAAACGGGTTACGCTTTGTGATCTCCACCGATAGTTATGAGAAACGGGTTGATGTCTTGTGATCTCCACCCATAGTTATGAAGATGGGTTGATGCTTTGTGATCTCCACCCGAAAGTCACCGAAGAGTCGTTGGTGCTGTGTGAACTCCACCCGACCGTGCCTCTGGCAAGATGAGGCCATGACATACAGTAGAGGTTAATAAAAAGAAAGTTTGTGTGAAAGAGAAACAGAAACAGAATAGTGTAAGGAAGAATTAAGAGAATAGTTACGGGGATAGACAGTAGAGGACTTACTTACTGAGCATTATTTTGTGCTCACCCCGTTAATTTCCTTTGTGGTTGCAGGATCTAGGTATGTTGCAGTCGGTTGGGCGTCGGCAAGCGAGGACATAGCCACACTATCCCCTGTTTTGAATGGCATTTTGTAAATGACACTCTTTTGTACAAAGAATGTATATACATATACAAGAAAATTTTTGGGCCCATTTACTTTTATTATTGTACTGTATTTTATTAGTATACAGCAGTTATTACAACACCCTCCCCCAACAACCCCCCCCCACCCCCCCACCCCCCCCCACGGCGGATAAGCTCAAGACCTCCCCATACACTTCCGATTTAGGATTCATTACATTCTCCCCTACCCAAATCCTGTGACACCCTCGTCACAAGTAGGGCCCCCTGCCTACCCATCCACCTCACTCTCGTGTGGACCCGTAATCACATGTGGATGCCCCCGCGTGGATGCTTGACTTGTCACAAACTAGGAGTTTCACACCCAAAAAGGCTAACCTATTTGGTGGAGGGACTCCCCCTTTTATAAGCCCAAGACATTTCCAATACAGTTCTGATGTGGGATTCGTTACATTCTCTCCCACCCAATCCTGTGACACTCTCGTCACAGGTGAGGGCCCCTGCCTACTTATCCATCTCACTCTTGTGTGGACCCACAATCATACATACATGCCCCCGTGTGGGTGCTTGGAGGGGCATCGAGTCCACTCTAATACCACTTGTCACAGGCTAGGAGTTTCACACCTAAAAAGCTAACCTATTAGGTGGAGGGACTTCCCCCTTTATAAGCCCAAGACATTCCCAATACGCTTCTGATGTGGATTATCTACACAAGGCCGCTAATAGAAACGATGGTACTAAACAAGTGAGGAAATTGTTTGAACTCTTTTGTAAGTGTGGCCGGACATTACTGGAAGTGGGCATAAACTTTTTTACATCTCAATTGTCATTGATCTGTATTACATAGGCTTAGATGGTGAAATTGGGTGCGTAGTGAATGGTGCCGGATTAAGTAGTTGAGGCATTTAAAATATTAACTTCCATTGAGAAAATTAAAGCAATTTTGGTGAACATATTTGGAGTATTTTTGAAATGTGACGTAATTGCAAGTGGAATTGTCAATACTGTCAAAGAGGTGAGCAGTGCATTAAGTTATTTTAAATGCTTGCTATCATACTAGACAGGTTTTAGGTTCAGATCACATTAGTGAACAGGAACAGTTCTATCCTTTAAACTATCTTCCCCTTATTATTAGCACTTGAATTTTTACTTTCGGTTATTTACTCATATTCTGTAGCAGTGCTTACAAATTTCACCTTTTTGTCCTACTTTTTCAATGATTTTAACTTAAGGATCAAAGAATATGACCTATTTATACCAATAACATAAAAATGGATAGAACAACAAAAAAATTTGTTGATGATGACCAACATTGAATATTGCAATTGTCTACAGGAATTATACTAATAGCATCGTTTTTCTTCGGTCTTGTATACAAAGTAGCCCTAAAAGAACCAGTGGTAGTTCATGTCAAAGGCACCAACGTTGACCATGGAAAGAGAATACTTTAGGTAAATTTGGAATTTGATTTGATAGGAAACCTCTTTTGAACAAGAAATTTGATCTGATATGAAACTTCATGAACTAAAGTGATATGACTTGACAATTTTAATGCAGGGAAGTGGTCTGTCACTAATAACAGTAGAAGATCTGGACGATTCTGCTCAGAAAGCAGTTAAAGCAACTGCCAAATGAGTAAATCAAAGATACAAGCCTGTTTTGTCAATCCATTGAATCTTTGCTGATGACAAAGCAGGAAGGGAAAAACATTCTTCTACTGCCTTTAAAATCCGACTGGTTAGCGGTTAAGAGAATTGTGTGTTAATTTCTTTAGATATTTGTACCGCAACCAAATTCTTTCAATTGAATTTTCCATTATCTTCTGCATTCACTGATTTCTCTTTTGCTTTTGGTATTTAAGTTCAATTTATCTCAGAAATGGAGTTTTAAAGTTGTGAGCAAACACGGTCTTGCCAAGAAATGCAATAAAGAAACACTAAATAAGCCTGCCTCAACCCAACTTTAAGATTTTCTTTATCAGTTTGCTTATGCCTGAAACAAGCATCACATGCCTGGTTCGGAAGTCTGAAAGCAGCTCTTCATCGAGTAGGATTTCTTTCATCTCATGCTGATCTATCTCTCAATCTCACTTCTCAGTTTTTGAATATACTTTCTTGTTTACGTTGATAATATTATCTAGTCTCCAACCTTAATCACATTTTTACTCTCAAGGACTTTGATCCTCTCAATTTCTACCCGAATAATACTATACCAACAACCCTCTCTCACAACCTTGACGTGGCAGCTCGTAATAAGTTAGTTCACAACAGGTCTCACATGGGTCCCGCTAATTAATTGCGAGTTGACCAATTATGAGTTATCATGTCAGCATTGTGAGAGAAAGTTTGTGAGAAAGGGTTGTTGATATAGTATTATTCTTTCTACCTTGGCATTGAAGTACACCAATTACAGCCCCTATGTTAAGTATGTGTACACCAATTTCTCATATGGGTTGTTATACTATTGAAAAAGCTCTTTACATAAGTAGAGTTGGAGGTTTGCATTATGTTATTACAACTAGAAAGCTCTTTACATAAGTATGGTTGGTGGTTTGTATTATGTTAGTATGACTAGGCTTTAGATATCTTATTGTATTAATAAAGTTTTGTCAATTTAGGCAAAATTCATTGGAAGACAATTAAAAGAATATTGAGACATCTAATGAGCATGGTTTATAGCTAAAAGCCAAGTAATCATGGTTTATAGACTTTCTTTAATTGCCTAAAGAACAAACTAAACGACATAGGGCTCTTCAGTGGCGAGGACGTCTAAAATAAGTCATAACTAATATAATTTTAAAACATTAAAACTAAAGTGTAAAGTAATTTCCAATGTGTTATAATATTATCAAATTTTCCTGGCATTTTATTATTTAGTTGATATTAATATTATTTATAAATATTTAATTTAAATCTAATTAGTATCATTTC
The DNA here is from genome assembly GCF_008641045.1 of Pistacia vera. Classification (NCBI taxonomy): domain Eukaryota; kingdom Viridiplantae; phylum Streptophyta; class Magnoliopsida; order Sapindales; family Anacardiaceae; genus Pistacia; species Pistacia vera. The sequence goes on along the minus strand of NW_022196578.1, from coordinate 126,962 downwards.
TTCATACATAATATCCATTTTATAAAAATAAAGGATATTATCATTTAGGGTACAAAGTTTTAAAGATTTTGCAATTGCCACATATAAGTTACAAATTGTTTAGTCTAGGAACAACCAACAATTAATTTGGGTGGATTTAACTTTATATAAGAGCAAAGTAGTAATTTTTTATAGATTTAAATTATTCCTATTTTAAAAATAAATTAAAATTACTATAAAATTTTAAAAAATACAAAAAAAGTAAAAAGTAAAAAGTAAAAAAAAATTAATGTAAAAAGTTTTTATCAAATTTTCTTTTAATTTTAAATTTGTTAATATTTTTTTATTTCCTTTAAAAAAATTGTTATTGTTTTTTTTTTTTTTTTAATTTGGAATATAAGAACTAAATTCACTTAAAGGGCACGTAAGTGTTTTTTAGGATTTATGTTAAAGTTAAGGGCCAAAAAAAAAAAAAAAAAGGCAAATAACCCTTAGATGCCCCTAAATGAAACGATATTTGTAATTTTTGCCCAGCCATTTTCAAAAGTATGAAAAGTTTGTACCCTACTGGATAATCTCTCAAAAAATAAATATATTTTATATTTAGCTTTAGTATAGAGAATGAGGCGGTCTCAAGGAGGATTATCAATGTTCTAAAAACCGGACTGGACCGGTCTAACCATCAACCAACCTCTTTTCTGGTCCAAAATTTCAATTTTACTGTTCACCCAAATCCCTAATTTGATCACCAGCGAAAAAGGGTTACCATGCTGGGGTTAGAGGACTTTTGTAGAGTAGGCCAATGGTTCAAGGGGTAGTGTTAGATTGAATTTTGGACGTCGGAATAAGCTAAAATTTGGCCGAAAAATTCAACTCAATATGGGAGTCACGGCCAGCAAACAAGGAGCTACCAAGTGCCGAGGTTAGAGGGGTTTTGTATAGTGGAGACCGATGATTTAGGTGGTGGTGTTTGATTGAATTTTGGACACCGGAATAAGCCGAAATTTGATCGAAAAAATCAACCCAATTGTAGCAATGTTCGTGAGTCACGACTAACAAACGGGGGGCTACCAAGTTTCGAGGTTAGAGGGGTTTTCTAGAATGGAGGACAGCGGTTCAAGTGGTGGTGTTAGATTGAATTTCGACCACCGGAATCAGCCAAAATTTGGCCAGAAAAGTCAAAACTCAAGCAAATTGTAGGGGTGTATTTGTTATATTTCAAACCTGTAGGGATTGAAATTTTTTCAAGAGTATTTTTGTAAGATTTCAAACTTTTTGAACAACCTGTTAAACCGACGGTTTAACCAATCAAACCATGAACCGAGACCTTGACCGGGTCAAGGCCAGGTCTGGTTTTCAAAACACTAGGGATTACTAAAATATAGGGATTTAATTTGGCCCTAAACCCATTCAATTCCTCAAATTAAGACCCCCATCCCCATCTCAATAGAGGTGATTTTTAAGAGAAAATAACTTAAACGACCATTTTTTAAAGGCTGAAATTAAAAATGATCCGCTTCTATATGTTTTAGTAACAAAGACCTCGGACAAGATTTTTGGACAAAAATGCCCTTGGTATCATTTACCCCTAACATTTAACACTCCTCCATGGAGAAAACGAAAACAAGAAATCCTTCTAAAAATGTTCAAAAATCTGAAATATCTTTTACAAGACTTCATGTTCAATCACCCCAAAGAATAAAGAAGATATTCTAAAACTTTTATGGTTAGATTGAAACAACCCAAGCATTTGCACATATACACAAATTTTATTCTCATATTGTGTAATTATTATACAATAATATTTTATTTGGAACCAGGATTTGTTAATTGCTTTACGTGAATAAATTATACATAAAATAAAACTACTTTGGGACCAGGACTGAAATGTGGATTGCATCCAATAAAACGACACGATTTAATTTATCCCATCAGGCTTTTAGTAAACTTCTTCACTAAAGGATTCATATAAATATAATTACCACTATTATGATGGCACACACCTTTACATGGAAACTTTGACATCTGGCAAGGCTCTCATCAAAAGTTGTACTCCCCTAGAAATACATTTACTCGACAATCAACATCTTGTTGGTTCCTGGGTAGAGAATGACGGAAGCAACTTCAAGAATTCGTGATAATTTTCATCCTTTCCCAGTAAATCTACAAGCTATGGATGCATCTGGCTTCAGATATCTCTCATTCATTTTGTGAAGAAGTTCAACCACTTTGGAAGTCTCATTATTCCGCAAGAAACCAGACATAAGCGTATTAAATATGACTACATCTGGAGCACAACCGTTTTGCTCCATATCTGATAACAAATTACTTGCTATTTCTAAGTGCCCTTCTTTACAAAGTCTATGCATCATAATGTTATATGTCACAACATTTGGAACAAAGCCTTTTTTTGGCAATCTGTGAAACAGTTCCCAAGCAATTTTGAGTCTCCCTTTTTTGCATAACCCATCAATGAGACAATTGAAACTTCTGGTGTCAGGTTGAGTGTTTCCATTTTTTAAAGTATGAAACAGTTCAACAGCCTCCAAAACACAACCATTTCTGCAAAATCCATCAATGAGAATATTATACGTAATTAAATTGGGAGGAACATTATTGCATTGCATCTCATCAAGTAGTTTCCTTGCATAAGGCCAGTCAACAAGGTGTTATAAGTAACAATTGTTGGCCCAACTCCCTTTGAAGTCATTTCCATGTAAAGACTCATACTTTCATCAACTTTTTTATTCTTGCAATACCAATTGATCAGAGTATTGTAGTTAACTTCATTAGGCATGCATCCTTTCTTAATCATCGAATAAAACAACTCTTTAGCATCATCAATTTTATTTGCCAAGCAAAAACCATCCATCAAAATATTGTAGCTAACAGCATCAGGCTTACACCCCTTACTTGCCATAGAATCAAATAGCTTTCTTGCATCGTCAATTCTACCTTCCAAGCAATAACCGCTCAAAATTGTGGAATAAGTAATTGTGTTGGGATGAACACCTCTATTAATCATCGGTTGGAGCAATCTATTGGCTTCGTCTCTTCCCATTCTTACAAAGTTCATCCATTACCACATTAAATTTTTCTACATTAGGTTGTACACCTTCATCCAACATCTCCATAAACAAAGTTTTAGCCTCCTCCCTGTTACATGTATTACACAAACCACAAATTAGAGAGGTGTAAGTAACCACGTCTGGGTTAATGCCCCTAGCCTTTATTTCTAAAAATAGTTCTTTTGCCTTGTCTATTAACCCATATTTGCAAAGACCATCAATAATACTATTGCAAGTAACAATACTAGGCTTATAAGTGACACCAAACTCACCCTTCCCACGAAGCATTTCTTCAAATAACTGAAGGGCAACAATGATATTGCCTGTTCGACACAACCCCGTAATCAAAGCCCTAGATGTAATTACATCAGGCGTACAACCAAGAGAACCCAACGCAATTCAATCGCCTTCTTAATATTACCCTCCATACAAAGACCATTAATGAGACAATTAAAAGTCATAGCATCTGGATAAAAACCCCTCCTAAAAATACTCCCAAAAACAAGCAAAAGGAGTTGATCAAAATGTTTTATCTTAGCAAGTGCAAAAAAGAAAACACGGAATGATGAGATAGGAGGAGTGGGGTGCATATGAATCATGTAATCGAATAAATAAAGGGTTTCATCAAGAGAGAAGTTACCAAATCTGCAGTTTACATGGAGGAAATTATGAAGTTGAGCATGGGCGGAAATTTAACTCCCCAGACCTCCCAAGTTTGCATTTAAAAAAATGACCTTGAAAATATTTTTCAACTTTTTTAATTTAAAAAAACTAACGTGGCACACTTAGGATTCATTAAACATGTAAAATAGGTTAAAGTGAAAGGATTTAAATATATGTGGATAATATTATAATTAACGAAAGTTTGTTTAGATTTTGAAAATAAAAAACGACCCCCACCCTTCAAAATCGCTTAATCGAGCCAAATACCCAAAAAACGACCGACAAACACCTTTGATTTCTCTATCATTTTCAACGACGAAAGTGCCTTATTCCAGCAAATATTCGATCCTAAAGCTTCCTTACACAAAATCAAGGTTGATATTCAGAAAGAGGAGGAAAACCAAACCCCACTTCAAATCTTAGACTCCGACGGCTACGGTAGTTCAAAGGTTGTCGAAGAAGACGCTTCGGTGGATCATCCAATGAGTGAAGGTGGTTCAGAGGAAAAGGAGACGACGGCGGCATAAGAATAGAGAAAAGAATCAGAAAACGGTTCTGAAGAGGAGGACACCGACGAGAATTCAAGCAAGGAGGAGGATGCTGGTGAAGAAAGGGTATGTTTTTAACTTTTTTTTTAATTGGATGAGAAATTTGATTGATTTGTACGAATTTGGGGGAGATGTTGTTGGTTTTTTTGTTATGGTGGTTATGGCGTTTTGTCGAGCAGTTGGCAGGCATTGGGGGAGTGGCTTTGTTTGGGTTCCAGAGGATGGGGGAAGACAAGGGAGGTTGTTTGTGGAAGGTTGGTGGGCTAGGGATGGCTGGAGGTGGCGGAATAAGGGGACTGGAGGGTTGCCCTACATATTGGCAAGGCTAGTCACGCACCTGTTAGGAAATGGTCCATATACGCAGCGGAAAACAAAATCATAATAATAAGGATCATTCCCATTGAGCCAAGATCAAAGGTACAATTTTATAGTTTATGTTAAAATAGAAATCTGCAGAAATTAATCATGAGTTTAGAAAAACATACGCACGTTTGGAGGCTCCTCCAAATTTGTCAATGAACGTTTTTGCTACCGACCCAAGTGCAGGATCGAACCCATGTAGTCCACACGAAGACAATCATAAAGAACAAAGGAGGGATTTGCTAGATCCTCCTTAGCTTTAAGATTAAAGAAGAAAAATCAAATGAATTGATTTTGGGCAAAATGGAATACTGCCGTGGGAGAGGAAATGGGGCTGCTGTGTTTCTCTTTTTCACAATCAAAAATAAACTAATGAAAATCACACACATTTTACAAATAACCATTTTCTTGTATAGTAAATTAAGTTGCCCTATTCCTATATGGAATAGGCTTGGGCTCTAACCCAAACACCCCATGTTACCAAACACTCTCAATTAGGTATTTATTTTTATTTCATCATTATCTCAATTAAAATCAATTAATATATATTTAATCTATATATTAACATTTAACAATAATGATGATTTAATTAAATATATGCGAACACATATTTAAACGTAATTTTACTTATTTAATTTTTATAATAAATTAAATAAAGGCTACGACCTCAGAAAATTTAATTGCACTGTGAAATTACCAAAATACCTTTTCGCCTAAAAAGACGAAAACGTCTTTCTTTCTTCCTGAGTCCTAAATTATCTTCTCCCATAGGCTCCTCATCATACCGGCAGTATATAGTATCGTGATAAAAACCAATTAATCGTCTCACTAATACACAGACCAAGATTGGCCCCTAGCAAGGCATCATGGCCACCCGATAGATTCGGATTTAACAAAGTAGCTACCTGTCAACGATATGGTTACCGTACAATTCAATCCTTTCATCATCCGTTATCTCGACGAGACGAAAGCATAGAAATAGTGTCAACCTTCGGTTACTGTCGATATTATGTATTCAGTTTCTGGACCAATGACCTTATTATAAACTGGATAGAGCAACAACTCAATCCCACTGTGGCCACAGTTTTAGTGTCATTGCCATATACTGAATTGCGCCGTGAGATAACTTCTCTCGTACCTGGGAGTGATGAATCCTCTGTCTATCCACCATAGTCTTGATACACTTCTTAATGCAGCCAATCACCATCGTATTGACAGCTCTGAATAGAACTGTGTTAGGCTAGTGTCAAACTGCACCAATCGTGCACAAGGCGCTCCGGTAATCTCAAGTCTAAGGATCACATGCACCACCATTCGTTAGAGGATTTGTTCCATAGACACTGGGGTTACCATCCATATGGAATCCTCTGGTGGGTCTGTCTAGTGAACTTGCTGCGGTGTATTCATCTACGATGGTGATTGGCATATCTTGCTCTACCTCCCATGTAGCTTCTTCGACTTTATGGTTCCTCTATAGGACTTTCACTAAAGGGATACTCTTATTTCGGAGCTCTTTAACTTTTCTGTCCAACATCTGTACTAGACACTCCTCATAAACGAGATTCTTCTCTAAATCCACTTCTTCTATTTTTAGTATATGGGAGGGATCGTTGACATACTTTTGTAGCATCGAGACATGAAAAACATTATGCACCCTGTCCATGCTCGCTGGTAGTGCCAACCTAGAGGCTACCTTTCCCACTCGTTGTAAAACTTCAAATGGACCAATGTATCTCGGTGCTAATTTTCCCTTGCCACCAAAACACATTACTGGTTTATAGGGGGATACTCATAGAAACACTTTATCACCCACTTCGAACTCAACATCTTTTCTTTTCAAATCTGCATAACTTTTCTGTCCATCTTGGGTCATCTTGGGCTTGCTTCATTCTACTTCTGATCAACTTGACATCTTCTATCATTTTCTGTGTTGTTTTCGGCCCAAGAGCTATATGTAAAACATCTTTCTCTCCTACCTCATCTCAATGTAATGGAGATCTACACCGTCTACGATACAAGGCCTCGTAAAGAGCCATCTTAATTGTAGACTGATAGCTATTATTATAGGCAAACTCCACCAAGGGTAACATCTCATGCCAGGACATTCTATAATCCATGCAACATGCTCTCAACATGTCCTCAAGTACTTAATTCGTTCTCTCAGTTTGGCCATCTGTCTGAGGATGATAGGATGTACTAAATGCCAACCTGGTACGCAAGTTCCTCTGTAAACTGGTCCAGAAAGCTGAAACAAATCTGGAATCTCTATCTGACACTATTGTCTTGGGCACCCCATGAAGTCTAACTATCTCTTTAATATAAATATGGGCCAATTGATCCAAGGTAGTACTCTCCTTTACTGGAAGAAAATGGGCTGATTTTGTTAATCTATCAATTATCACCCAAATGGCATTAAATCCTTTTTGAACTCTTGGGAGACCGGTGATAAAATCCATTGATATACTCTCCCATTTCCATTCAGGAATGCTAAGTGGCTGAAGCAATCCTGACGGCCTTTGATGTTTTACTTTCACTTGTTGACAAACCAAGCACTTAGCTACAAAATCTCTGATATCCCTCTTCATACCTGGCCACCAATAGCCCTTTTATAAATCTTGATACATTTTGGTTGTTCCAGGATAAGCAGTGTTAGTGAACGACCCACTTACACAACGGAAAGCAAAAACATAAATGGCATGGATCGTTCCTTAGAACCAAGATCTGGGTATAATATCACAGTTTATATAATATATAAATTAAATCTGCAGAAAATCAGATTCAAAGTTCAATAATCTTACGCACGTTTGGAGGCTCCTCTAACTTTGTCCTTGAACGTTTTGCTACCGACCCAAGTGTAGGATCGAACCGACGTAGTCCACACGAAGATAATCGCAAGGAACTAAGGAGGGATTTGCTAGATCCTCCTTAGCCCTAAGAAACAAAGAAGAAAATGAGTATTTGATTTTGGCTAAACCAAATCTGGCATGGGAGAGAAAATGGGGCTTTAGGGTTTTTCACTTTTCAATGAATAGTGAATGAATGAAAACTATTAACATTTTTCAATTAACACCTTTTCTTTTATAGTGTTATATTACTTGCCCTATTCTCATATGGAATGGGCTTGGGCTCCAACCCAAACACCCCATGTTTCCAAACACCCCCCTAATTAGATATTTATTTTAATTCATCATTATCTTCAATTAAAATCAATTAATATATATTTAATATATATATATTAACATTTAACAATAATGATAATTTATTTAAATATATGCAAACATATATTTAAACGTAATTTTACTTATTTAATTTTTCTAATAAATTAAATAAAGGCTACAACCTCAGCAAATTTAATTGCACTGTAAAATTACCAAAATACCATTTCGCCTAAAAAGACGAAAACGCCCTTCTTTGTTCTTGGCTCTTAAATTATCTTCTATGTGTGTGACACATAGGCTTCTCATCATACCGGCAGTGTATAATATCGCGATTAACACCAATTAATCGTCTCATTAATACACAGACCAAGATTGGCCCTTAACAAGGCATCATGGCCACCCGATAGATTCGGATTCAGCAAAGTAGCTACCTGTCAACGATATGGTTACCGTACAATTCGATCCTTTCATCATTCGTTATCTCGACGAGACGAAGGCATAGAAATAGTGTCAACCTCCGGTTACTCTCGATATTATGTATTCAGTTTCTGGACCAATGACCTGTATTATAAACCGGATAGAGCAACAACTCAATCCCACTGTGGCCACAGTTTTAGTGTCATTGCCATATACTGAATTGCGCCGTGAGATAACTTCTCCCGTACCCGGGAGTGATGAATCCTCTGTCAATCCACCATAGTCTTGATACACTCCTTGATATAGCCAATCACCACCGTACTGACAGCTCTGAATAGAACTGCGTTAGGCTAGTGTCAAACTGTACCAATCGGTGCACAAGGCGCTCCGGTGATCTCAAGTCTAAGGATCACATGCACCACCATTCGTTAGAGGATTTGTTCCATAGACACTGGGGTTACCATCCATATGGAATCCTCTAGTGGGTCAGTCCAGTGAACTTGCTGCGGTATATCCGCCTACAGCAAGCACTCATGTGTTGCACCAAGTTGTCACCAAACAACCTTGACAAGTGAGATCAGTCACTGCCTTTCGACAGGGTCGTTCAACACTATGATAGCCTTACCGTATTATCTGTGCCCTTACTTCAGAATAATACTAGGGCGAAGTTTTTTCTTCGCCTAGGCGAAGTCTGAAATTTCTTACACAAATTTGGGCAAAAAGTTCATTACCGCGGCAATAAAATTCCTTTGTCGCGGCGAAGTTTGCAAATGTCGATTTTTCAATCTTTCTCTTGAAATAAGCAAAACTAAGGGCATAAAAGCATAAATAAGTTGCGTACCTCAATGTGGGCATTACAATGAACTAAAATAACCTTTTAATAGTTAAAGGGCAAAAGGGTAAACTTATGGGTTGTTAATGTAAACTAGTTTAGTTTACATAGGCCCTTGAATAATATTGATTATTCAAAGGGAAAATTAATAAATGCTTGGGCTCCTTTTAGAATAAGATTTTATTTGGGGATGCAAGTGAAAAACAACTAATTACAAAATGGCCCATGTATATATAAATGCAAATGGTTGCATTTTAGGTTAAGGATTCATTTTGTTCACTCAAAAAGAAAAACAATCTCTCTCTCTTAGGTTCGGCCACTCTCTCACTCTCTCAAGGTGGTGCTAAAGTGTGGAGGATTCATCCTTTTGAATCTTGGCTTCATCAAACTTAAGCAAAGGAGAAGATATAATGTTTTTCAAGCTTTATTTGAAAATTTTTGAATCCTATTAATCCAACTCTTTACATGTTTTCAATCAACAGTTTCCACCACCTCTTCATAGTTTTCTTTCATTAGTCGCTTAAGCGATCACGTCCAGTCGCTTAAGCAATCACGTACAAACGAGGATCAGGATCACTTAAGCGATGCTTCACTTTTACCCTTGGTCGCTTAAGCGATCATGTACAAGGCAGAATCAATACGTGCCCAGATGCACGATCACTTAAGCAATGTACTTTCTCGCTTAAGCGATTATTCGCTTTTACCCTTAGTCGCTTAAGTGATCTCAAATCGCTTAAGTGATCTCAAATCGCTTAAGCGATCAAGTTCGAGGCAAAATCAAGATCTGCCCAGATGCACTATCTCGCTTAAGCGATTCTTGGTCTCGCTTAAGCGATTCTTCACTTTTACCCTTGGTCACTTAAGCAATTTGGGATCGCTTAAGCGATCAAGTCTGGGGCAGAATCAAGATCTGCCCAGATGCACGATCGCTTAAGCGATTCTTCACTTTTACCCTTGGTTGCTTAAGCGATTCTTCACTTTTGGCCTTGGTCGCTTAAGCGATTCTTGATTGCTTAAGCGACCAAGGCCATTTTTCTTCTTATCTCGTCGATCTTTTGATACTGTGCACGTTTGAGTGAGAAATTATATTCCGTATTGTGGTTGAGCTTTATATTCAATCATAATCATCCATATTTGTGAAATGAGGTACGTTTCTACTAACGTGTCACACTCGTGACTAATTCAGTAAATTGATTGATTGATTGATTATCTTGATACTACAATGATGTTGATAATATATATTTTGTTTGTCTGGCTTCTTTGGGCAGCTATCAGTGTTGTTCAGAGGTAATATGCAAAATTTTACTAACTTAAACCCTTTTTAAAATTGATGAAAATGAAAAATAATTAAAACCCTTTTTAAAATTGATGAAAATGAAAAATAATTAATTTGATTTAATATGTTATAAAGGATGATTTATTCAAGGTAACAATAAAATTTAAAACATAAAAAATTGAAAACAACAACTCTTCAACGGTTGGCCTTGGCAACTGTCTCGATTTCATCCTTCTTCTTGATGACATAGCTAGAAATACAGGGACATAAAATTAGTTTAATGCACCAAAAAAGAGAAATATAATAACTTCATCAGATCGCTTAAGCAATCTTTGGTCGCTTAAGCGATTTGCTTGTTAGATCTGCATATAAGAAAAGATCGCTTAAGCGACCTTATGTCACTGAAGCGATCTGGTGGCCACCAGATCTGATCTGAGCAACAGATTGCTTAAACGGTCTGCTATTCAGATCTGCAGATAGTGATCTTATGTCGCTTAAGCGATCCGATCTTATCTGCAGATTGCTTGCTTTCTTGCTACTAATCAATTCGAACCTAATTTTCTAGATCTACATGTGATCGATTCTGGCAACTGCTTCTCTGGTGGCCAACTTGCTTGCAAATTAAGCACTTATTCATCCTCTAGGGGACCTCAAAGGTTGATGGAATACGCTTACCTCTTTTTTTTTTCCCCTTTTCTATCTTCTTGAATGGTGGATAGATGATAATGTGAACCAACTCTGGCAATACCACCCACTGCTCTTCTGGAGGAACTAGATATATCATTTCCAAATAAGCCAGCATGTAGTGATTTGCCATATAGAGAGGGGACCAAAGTTCCATGTAAATTATTGAACCAAAATCTGGCTTTTGTTGGTGTTTCAGTGCTCCTAGTGCTTGAGGACAAGGTAAACGTTGAATATCAAGCACTTTACAACTGTAAGTTTTACTAAGAAGGTTAACTAGGGCATCCGAACCATAGCCGTGCACGGTGAACTCTTGAGCATTAAGAGGATAGGCAAACAGTGCATTTGACAGTTCCATACGCTCTCGCAATAATTTTTCAACTGACGGAACAAGGGTTGTGGTAAAATTATCTAACTCCATACGACGCTCATGGAACCACAATGACAATGTCCTCTGGTTTGCATCAAAAATGGAAACTATTGAAAACTCTCTTTCTATTAACAACTTCGAATTTATGGACTCGGCTATGTTTGTGGTCATAACATCAAACCTTCTTCTAGGAAAGTAAGCTCCACTCCATCGCTCAAAACCAACATCATGCTCAAGATACTTAGCAATTCTATCATCCTTGATTCGGATTTGCCAGAAATGCTTCTCGAACTCATCAACTCGATAAGCTTTTGCTGTCATGTAGTATGTCTGAATGAGGTCAGCACACTTAAACTTTTGTTTTATGTTCTCACCAACGTGCCTCATACAGAATTTGTGATGTGCTTAAGGGTAAATAGTGGCAATCCCCTTCTTTATAGAGTTGTGCCTATCGGATATTATGCACAACTCATCACTGTTAGGCACTATCGTACATAATTGCTGAAAAAACCAAGTCCACGACTTGTCGTTCTCATAGTCAACGACACACCATGCAACGAGATATGTGTGATTCTCGCTGTCCTATGCAGTGGCCACCAACAATGTACCTCCATACTTTTCCGTCAAAAAACAACCATCAATAGCCAACACCTTTCTCATGTTTACAAAACCCCTTATAGCAGAACCATAAGCAACAAAAAAATATTTAAACCTCATATTCTTGTCCCACTTCAAAGCCGTCTTGCTACCTTAGTTTGTCAACTCAAGCATATAACGGTACACTTCTAATACTGCGTACTCGTGCTCCGGCGTGCCCCTCACAAAATCTTGTGCATGTTGTCTCCCTTTCCAGCATTTCCAATAACTAACAACTCATCCCAACTCTGTGCGCACAAGTCTCTGAATGTCTTTAAGAGATGGACATTTCCCTTCAACAAACTGACTTTTGACAAATTGTCCAATAACATCAGCAGAGGCTTGTCGATGCTCACCTTAAATATGTCCCAAACCACATGTGTGCTTACGGGTATATGTGCTAACAATAAATTTTTCGGACTCCACCAACCTTCTACAATAAACCCACCACTTGTACTTTCGGTCACGACATGCAACCATCACAATCGATGAATTAGACTGTTTGGTGATGAACTCAAAATTACCTTTTACGGCAACAAGTTTTAGCTTCCTCACTACTTCCTCTTTTTTGTCAAATAAATACCCTATGCGCAACTTTGATCCATCCATAAAAACATGAGTTGATTCACTACTACCTGCAATTGCCCCCTCTGAACATGCATAAAGGACCATAGTGTTCTCTTCCTCACAAACTACACCTTCTGCATAATCTGTATTTAAAGGAATCTCTACATCTGCGAGAACATGTACAGGGTCCTCCTCCTCAACATTTTCATTTTGCCGCACATGACCAACCTCTTCTATAGTGTCCTCCTCACCACCCAAATCATCGCCTACTCTTGATTTTTCAACTAAGAAATCAATACCCTCGTAGTTCAAATTAAAACCAGCATTCTCTCCGCCAACTTCCTCGTTATCCCATTCCTTTGAACCAACTTCCAACGGTTTATCTACAAAAGAAACCCTTAAAATCGGCCTCGAACCATTATCGCCCACATCAATCATATATAACTTCACACCTTCATCTGACTTTAATATAACAGGAGGTACCTTATAATGTTCAAGAACTCTGCTTAAAACATACTTCTCAACTATATCACTACGTGAGCAACTCAAATCACCTTTTCTAATTATTTCATCAATCAACTCATCAAAACTAACCTCTGTGCTCACAGTAATTGGTATAACTTCTTTGCTCTTCCCAATCCACTTCTAGCAACTTTCTTCCTCTACCCACTCACCAAAATATTCAACACTCAAAACAACTTGTCCCATGTCTAATAATAGTCAAGTACCTATAATGCAAGAAAAACAAATATTATTAACTGATGTATTAAGGATTGAAAGATTTTAAAAAGCATCTGCAAAGTCGCTTGAGCGATCTGATGTATCGATTAAGCGATCTGGTATATCGTTTATTAGATCGCTTAAGCAATATAATGGATCGCTTAAGCGATCTAGTATAAATAAGCCCGATCGCTTAAGCGATCTGCTGCCATACACCAAACTTATAGCAGATCGCTTAAGCGATCTTCTGCCATTTACCTGATCGCTTAAGTGACATATGATCTGTTGCATTATACTAGACATACCAGATCACTTAAGCGATACACTAGATCGCTTAAGCGATCCATCATATCCAGAACACATTTTCAGTCATCTCCACCTACAATCAGTGCTATCACCCCTAACTTCCCACAATGCAAGAAAATATTCAACAAATTTCACTCCTTTCAACTTATATTACATCAAACACAACCTAACAACCTAAACAACTAAATCAAAATCATAACCCAAACTCAATCCATCATTAAATTTTTGTAAATCGAAATATAAAATGGAAAGGGGAGATACACATACCTAGACGAAATGTCAAGAGGAGAATGAGGAGGAGGAGGATCTATGGCAAAGAAGATGTTAATGGCAGAGGAAGAAGATAGTGTTAATGGCGGGAAGAAGAAGATGTACAGGAATGAGGAAGAAGAAGATGTAGACGAAGAAGAAGATGTAGACGAAGCTTAGAAGAAACAACAACCAGGGAAGGGATGCGTTAATGGCGGGAGGAAGAAGAATAAGGTGTTTGGGTTTGGGTTTGGGTTTGTTTGCAAGAATGTCGGCTCTTTGGGGACATATTATAATTTTTAAAAGATTACACAATACTTCATTAATCCTAATTAACCACTAATCATGATTAATTAACCTTAATCAATAATAAGACTATTTACTTAACACTTTCAAACTACATGGCCTTTTAATTAAATTTGAACTTAATTTGTCATTTTAATCAAATGCCCCAAGTAGAGGTGTGTATGGGTGATTTTGTGTTTTGATTTTGGGAAACTGAAAATGAAGATGAAAATCTAAGTTTTAAAGCTGATTTTAAAGAAACAAGTGAAGTTTTAAGAAACATTTTCAACTGAATTTGAGAGGGGATTTGTGAATTGTGAAGGGGAGGAGTTGAAAGAACCTGAATTTTTTTTATATATATTAGAACATCTCGGAAAAAAAAATTTATATGACCAAAACTCTTTATTATAAAGAGTTTGTCCATAAAAACAAAAGTCAAATAGACTCTTTATTCTTTAAATATAAATTAAAGAGTGGGTTTGACTCTCTACATCTAGAGAGTCAAATTTCACTCTCTATCCCAATTTTATTTAATAAATTACAGGTTTCTAAGCATTTTATTATTAATTTTCTCTTCTATTAAGTCTCTCTCCTATTTATTAAGTCTAATTTAAAGAGTCTATTAGATTGGAATACAAAATTTGTTCTTTATATCTAAAAATTAATAATAATGCTCTTTATTTATGTAAAATATGCTCTTTAAAATAAAGAGCATGATTATAATATTATAATATTGGGTTGATATTTTGCAGTTTATACGTATAGTTATGTTTGTTTCAGATTCTTAAAAGTTGTATTTTGCTCGGAAAAATTAATAAATAAATATATAATGTTTGTTTTGTTGCTACTTTTAAGCATAAGCCCTGAACCAATCAGTAATGTTTATGTTTTTGATTGAATATTGTTGAAATGGAAGTAATAAAATTAATGTTTCAGCTTATTCAAAATTGTGTTTTGATTGGCAAATTAAACGAATAATGTCTGTTCATTACGTAACCATTAAGAGCTTACAATAGGCCCCTTGGAAATTGATTTGTTTGTTGAAGAAAAATTTACACAAGAAATTATGCAAAAGTTTCTAAGCTTTTATAACATAATTATAAATTTCTAATTTGGTGAGTAACTAATTGACATAAATATTAAGTACAACAATAACATGATAAATTAATTAAGCAGAAACACAACTACGCAAGTTGAAAACAGTCTGCCGAAATTTGCCTATACAATACAATAATCAAAAGGCACCTTTATTTCAAAACATTATGTGGTTCAGCCTATCTAAATAATCAAAGGCACACTGAACTTTACAAATCTACTACTACAACAACAGAAAAGTAATTGGAATATAATGAATTTGAAAACAAAACCTACAAATATTAAATCATATATAACCATGGAATCAACAGTGACAGCTATAAAATGGTCATATGGTCAACAAGACAAATTGTCTTAAACCCTTTCTGCCAAGAGCAGTTGTTCTAGCTCCTCCCTCCGCCGCTCCAATTCCTGTGATTGTTTGCAAGAATTCATTTAAAAAGTCTCTGATTGAAATTCATATTTATACAACTACCGCAAACAAATGAAAAAGAACTTAAAAACAATGTATATCAATTAACTGAAATGGTCATATATACTAATTACTTGCTCGCAAACAAATTCATACTCATCATAAATCTTACCACCTAATATTCTTCAGATCATAGTGGACCTGAAAGAAATTCTAATATCCTAATATTACCCAAGGAAGCAACAAAATCTGAAGTCCCTCCCACCCAATGGTCAAAGCAATTAAAATTGATTTGTATAAACCTCAATAACTGATGATTGTCAATCCACCACAGTGATAAGCACCAACTGTACAGCATTTCAAGTTTTATGATTTATAAAGAATGACACTGCATATTGATTCATTCACATTAGTGTTTTCTAAGATGCTAAGAAATAGGTGCATGATATGATGTGATAAATTTAGTAGAGAGGAACAAACTGTGGCAGTGCTATAAATCACTGTTTGGGAGCAGTGCCAGGGGGAGTGGAAGCACATATTTAAAAAAAAAAAAAAAAAAAAAAATGTAGAGTTATTACAGGCCTATAGCACACAAATAAGATGCTTAATGATGCCACAGTACTGGCATTCATTTTCTGAATCCCCTTTTGAAAATTTGTAGCCTGAGAGGACCTCCATATAATGCTTATTTCAATAACACATAAACATCTAGGAGAAAGATTAAAAAAAATAAAATAAACCAGAAATAGCATGCAGACAGAACACTAATTTGTACTCTTGTAAAACGATGGCTTACCTCTAAATCCTTGACTGCTTGGTCCCTCGTCATTTCTTTCTGTTGACGAGAACGTTTGATCCAGCCAATGCATAGAATTCCCTAGAAATTGGTAGTTGCAATTATGTGTTAAATATTACCAGTTTCATTTAAAATTTCAATTATAAATATACAAAAAAAGCATAATAGAGAGAGTTTTGAGTGCAGCAAACCAATAAACATCATTAAGTATCAAATCAAGCAGAAGCGTGTCTAAAAACGCTAGATGCATAAAGATTAAAGACTTCTTAGGACATCATTAATTGATGAAATCAAGAAACTTTGAGACTAGAGGAAACTAATAATTATACTCTTGAGCTGATATTTCCAAATAACAGAGTAAAGTGAGCTTTGGTTAACAAAACTAAGAACCAATTGGATTTAAGGTAAGGACTCTTCATCAGTAAATGTTGACATCGGTTCTAAAAATTTTCACAGGCAAATTACTTGTACCCATTCAACCAGCAATCGAAGTAAGAAAAAAAAAATATACTCCTGGCTTAAACCAATAATATTTAGAACATCATTATCATCTTACCGAAAAGACATAAACTAAACCACAAGCAAGAAGCATATAGCATGCTATATTTTGAAGAAGAACAAGATCTTTCCGGCTTCCAGAATCGTCAGAGAAAGCTCTTGTCATTACTGCAACACTGAAGGAAAAACCATAACTTAAAAAATTGAATGTGATCACTAATAGGTGTGTGTTTCAGTGTGAGAGTGACTGTGATACTTTAATTCAAAGTTGAACCAAATTATACGAGGTGAAAGAAATACTGTAATATTATATACAAAGTTAAATTTATCTAATAAAATGTTTCTGCAAAAATCCTGTTCTGACACTATTAATGATGAGAATCAAACAAATTTTGAGTGGTTTTAACTAAACTGATGTGTTTGGTATAGGGTGGGTCAATTAAATCCTATTTCGCCAATTCAAATGGCCTTATGGAACGATAGCCAAGAGTAGAGAAAGAACCTAGATATAATTCTATGCCAAAAAGAAGTTGTTTGGGTTGAACAAGTTTTGGGAGATTTCATAAAAACTACCACTAACTTGGCCACAAGGAACAATGGCCTAGAGAAGAGCGAAGAAAAAAAGAGAGAGAGAGAGAGAGAGAAAGAAGCAATGGAAAAGTAACCTAT
This sequence comes from Pistacia vera, assembly GCF_008641045.1. Taxonomy (NCBI): domain Eukaryota; kingdom Viridiplantae; phylum Streptophyta; class Magnoliopsida; order Sapindales; family Anacardiaceae; genus Pistacia; species Pistacia vera. The sequence goes on along the minus strand of NW_022196578.1, from coordinate 109,374 downwards.
CATATGAGTACGAATTCTGATCAATTTAGTATCATGTTGTTCAGGTTGATCAACATTTTAGGAGCCTTCAATTAAAAGATAAAATATAGGGACAAAAAATATCATATATCTTACGAAAATAGAAGACATACAAGATCTGCAGCATACCCCTACCGGCCCAATACTCCAATACCTGCAAAATTTTACCGAAATATAACATTGAAGACAACACATGATGTGAACAAAATCAAACAGCAACAACAAAAACAGAAGAATGAAGTATGCATAAAACAAAAATTCCCCAAAAGTGAGTCAGAAATAGCAAATGACACATTTTGAATTAATACATAAGTAATGCCATATGAAATTATCAAACGAACAAAAAATAAAATAAAATAAAATAATTGAAACAACTTGACATACAAATCTTCCAGTAGTTTTAATCTGACTTCTATCTTGAAGCTACTATGAAGTTGAAATAAATTGACGTAAGAAGTTGTTGTCAGGTACCCACTCCAGTATATTTATCTTCTATATTCTACATACTAAAGAGAAAGTTGTTTGCCAAGTATCTACTTGCATATCCTTTTCTTCAAAGTTCTAATCCTGACAGGAGCTCCAGAATATATGAAATTTGTCCATAAAGAACAGAAATCTCTATCAATTCACCAGGAGTTTAGTTCAGCGAAAAAAAACCCCACAGGTGAAAAGTATCTTGCCAACAGTCAATAGATTAGAATATAATCCAGCTGGATCCAACTTTTGGTACTTTTCTTCATCCTATATTAACAAAGTCCTCTTTCTCTTTCCTCAGAAAGTTACCCAAACAATAGGTCCAGGTCGCAGAATTTCCTTTATTCAAGCTTAATATAATGTTTTTCCCCCTTTAACTTTGATAAATCGTTCATGTATTAGTCAGAATTTGGTTGCTGAAATTAACTCTCCTTTGATCCACAACAAGATAGTAAACTCCTTAGGAAGCTCATTGCAATATATGTAGTCATATAAGAATACTATAACAGCGCAATTACTACGTTAAGGGATGCAAAATCCCAATAATGTTAGAGAAATAAACCATCAAACTGGAACATTAAACATCAATTTGTCATAAACTTTTCAAAAGTGATGTTTCGCATTAGAAATATGGCATCCTACATCACAAAAATTAAAAATTAAAAGTTAAAATACCAATAACATTACCAATCGAATAACACATAAAAATAAAGGGAAAAAAAAGTCATATCTCAGTGAAAATATTTCAGAAGACATTCTCATTCAACCAAAAATCAAATTAAACAAAAAACAAAACTAAAAAATAAATAAATCAGTTCAGCAATATAATAATCAAAGTAGAACAAACCTTCCAAAACTTCATAACGAATTCCCATTCAGTCTCAGCAACAACCACGAAAAACGCAATCAAAACCGCATAGCATCTAAAAATTCCGTCAAAAACCTAAAACCAAAAACGACATAAAACATAAAAACCAAAAGCAAAAACGACGCAAAACATATAAATATAAACCATTCAACATACATCGGATCCTTTTTTGAAGGAGCGAATGGCAGAGAGAATGTTGACGGCAATGCAAAGAAGAGCGCTGATAGAAGTCACCAATTTGAAGCCTCTGCAGACCACCAAGAGCGCATCTGGCCGCGTCCGGAGTCTGGTGTTCGACGATGAACGCGGCGGCTCCGGTGCGCTCTCTCCTCCTCCGTTTCCATTTCTCGGCATTTTCTCACGATTACGAGAAGTTCAAATTCAATTTTTCATGGAAAACGACATAGTTTTATCATGGTTTGAAGCTTGTTTAATATTAATTGAAATATCTTTCTTTTGTTTTCTTTGTTGTGCTTGTTGTGCTTGCTTTCTGAAAGCGGGATTCTAATTCTTTCACCTGCTATTCAAGGAAGGAAGTCTCCGTTTTGTGACTGAAAGGTGCCGTTAAAACAAGGTCGTTGGAAGGACACGTGGCCGTAGCCTTCTGTTAAAGTTAAAGGTTCATATTTTCCTTTAAGATGAGTTCTAATGGAGGAAACGATTAATCAGAGTCAGAGCCATTCCTTTCTTTTATATATTCTAATTTTTTATTTATTAATTATACTATTTTTTCGATTACGAATTCTGAATATTTTATTTTTAAATCAGTTTAGAATAACTTATTTAAAAAATTCTCTTTAATCATTATAATATAAATTTATTTTCTTTTGGTTTATTTTAATTGTTATGCTTGGGAAAATAGGGCTGACGTGACATCCAGTTAAGTGCGAAAAGTCAGACCTCGGGAAGAGTTTACTGACATTCTGGCGCAGCCGCGTCATGTGATTACGGGTACACCCACAGCCTGCTTCCGTCAGAATAGTGGGTGCACGTCAGGCCAGCCAAGAGCTGTGATGATCCCGCGTGTCCAATCCCTGCAGCAAATCATGTGAATTACTCTAGAAGATAGGTAATGTGACATAAAGAAGGATTTGCATGGATCTTCCCACTAATTTACAGATTCAGTGATCATTACCTCAATGCATCCCAATATAAGTTGAGAGCTCCTCTCTCATTAAGGGGATTCACACATTTTTACTCTGGACCAGCCACTCTCTCTCTAGAAAAGACAACATTTGATACCTTGTATTATCAGTGTAAAGTCAGTCGTCTAAAACGACCTGACCCTTATCATTAATACAAACATCAGTGGACGTAGGACTTGCTTCCTTAGCATCCGAACCACTTTAAAACTCCCTTCTCACTGCATTTACTGTCATTTTCCTTTCCATTCACGTGTGTCTTTTGGGCCAGCTCAACATTTCACACGTGCGTTTCATTGGTGTCAAAATCACGCATCAACAGTTTGGCGCTAGAAGGAGGGCCTGATTTAGTGTTGATCCTTCATCAGGAGAATCTCCAACCTACCGGTCCTACAACAGCAAATGGCCCGCCAACCAAAACCTAAGCAAACCAATCAGGGTGCTGAAGGGCTCCCCCAAGTTCAAGGGGACACTTCTCCCAAAAAAGTTTCAGCCCCACAAAATGCTGCAGGAGATATCCCATCAAGTTCACAGCTTGACCCTGCTATTAGAAGCTACCTGGAGAGGTTTGACAATACTCTCCAGACGGTCAACTGAAGGCTGGACCGTTTGGACCAAGGCGTGTCATCCAAGTCAGTTGCGGCGGTGCAACCGCCAAAAACGCCTGCAGGTCCCGCGAAAGTGTGGCAAAGGGAAATAGCCCGTGCCGCGAGCACTGCAGCGCGTAGACGAAAGGGTAAGCAAGTGGCAAAAAACAATCCCACGGGCTCCAAAGCCAGCAAACACCGACAGTGCCCCAAGTAGAATACCAGTCTCGTTAAGACTCGGTGAAAAGATGCAGCTCGAGCTGTCCCATGCCATGTCGCAAGTGCAAACCCATAAAAGTGCTGGACAGGGCGATTCTTATCACCACCAGCAAAACGATCCTGATCGTCACCGTGCGAGAGGGTCCCACACTTCGCCGGGCGTTTCTTACCACCGCAAAGGTCGTGAAAATACCTCACACCTTTCATCGCCATCACACGCCTCTAGCCAGTGTGTGTCGAGAGTGGCCGGAACTGCCGGTCGAGGCGAAGAGGAACCCGACCTCCGGACTTTCCTCAATCATAATCGCGAGGGTCAAACTCGCATGGGTGAAAGCAATCCCCAAGCGGCTCCATTGCCATCCATTGCCACAAATTGAGGAGCTGCAGCGAGCCTAGACAGACTACGAGCTCAGCAAAATGAGCAGGGGCAGGTCGCATCTGCTTCCCCCTTCTCTCCCGAAGTGTTAGCCGCTCCACTCCAATCAGGATTCAGGATGCTCGACATGCTGGCATTTGATGGAAACTCCGATCCGCAGGATCATTTATATGAATTTAACGACCTGATGGAGTTTCACCAAGTCTCAGATCTAGCAAAATGTCGTTGTTTGGCAATGACTTTGACCTCTCATGCCAAACGGTGGTTCAGGTCGCTCCCAGCGAGATCGATCAGTTCGTGGCCTCAGATGAGCGCGACATTCCTAAGGCATTTTCAAGCAAATCGAAAGTTCTCGATGCCTTTGAGCTACCTCAGCAATATAAGGCAAGAAAGGGATGAATCCCTTCAGTCCTACATTGACCGTTTCCACAGAGAACTCAACAAGGTGGCTCATACTCTCGAAGAGTCTGTTCGGACTCTCATCATAGCCGGAGTTCGTCCATAGACCAACCTGTGGAAAGAATTACAGGTTGAGGACGATGTTTCCCTCACTAGATTCTATAACCTTGCGGAGAAGTACCTCTGGATAGAAAATTCATTGGCGGTACTCCGTCATAGTGACCCCGGCGCTTCGGGCAGTACACCTGGTCGGTGGGATAGTCGAAGAGCTGATCACAAGGGGGACGCAGACGATCATTAAAGAGGGAAGAAACCTCATTACAAGCCCAAAAAGTCCTATGCTCTCGTCCCTCGTCACAATCGCGACAGAAACCAATATACTCCACTGAACGCATCTGTATCGGCTATTCTTGATAAATCCGAGGAGGCCAGCCTGCTCGGAGAGCTCGAGCCCATGAAAACTCCCGCGATAGCTAGAAATAATAAAAAATATTGTCTCTATCATCAGGACAATGGGCACCATACCGATGAATGTCAAGCTCTCAAGCAGGCGATCGAAAACCTCATCAAGTAGGGACATTTCAAAGAGTATATTGATGACTCTGCTCCCTCACAAGAGAAAAATCAGGGGGAGCCAAGTAAGAAGCGCAGCGATCAGAAAGGAGTGTGCACCCTCAATTTAATTTTCGGGGGACCGCACTTCGCGAAGAACTCGCGAGGCGCTCAAGAAAGGTATGCTCGCGAGACACATCACGAGCCCATCAGAACGATGAGCGTGGCACAGCGACCACAGAAGGTTCGCCGGGAGGAGGAAATTTCCTTCTCCAAAAAAGATGCGGCCCTGCTGCATCATCCTCACGATGATGCACTTGTGATCATGCCCCTCATAGGGCGCCATAATATCCAGAGAATGTTAGTAGATAAAGGAAGTGCTGCGAACATCCTATTCACTTCAACTTTCGAAAGAATGAATTTGGACGAGGCCGACCTGAAGCCTACCTCGTTCCCTCTATATGGCTTCACAAGGGACCACCTACTCCCCAAGGGAACGATCTCACTCTCAGTCACGCTGGGTGACTCCGACGAGGTGACTAGGGTAATTGAGTTCTTGGTAGTGGATTGCTCATCCGCTTTCAATGGAATCTTGGGGCGACCTCTGCTGAGACACTTCAAGGCAGTCACTTCAATATACCATTTGAAGATGAAGTTTCCCACCCCGACGGGGATTGGAGAAGTTAACGAGTCTCAGCGCGCATCTCGCAACTGCTATGTGAAAGCAGTGCAGATGGCATGCAAAGGCAAAGGCACTTCACGCGGCAATCACAACCAGGCAATGGTGATTAGCCGGATCGAGCCACAACCTGGCCCAGCCGAGGATAATATAGATCCTCGTATTCAAGACTGCCCTTCCAGTGGGCCAGTTGAGGACCTGACTGAAGTACTGGTCGACCAAAACGAACCAAGCAGGGTATTAAGGATCGGTAAAAATCTCAATCCCTAGCTCGCTACCGAANAAACCTTACAACAAAAACGAATACGATAGTGAACAGTAATGCATAAAAATAATAACTTTAGGATGAAAATATCAACAATGAATCAAAACCCAGTGATGAAAACAAAAAAAAACCAATAGTAAGGATTTTCGTGACTCACCGGTGAAAGAAAGAAACCTTCAATTTGAATCGAAGCGTGCAAAACCCCAGTTGAGATTTTTAGGGTTTAGGGTTACAGACTTGTCTAAAACTACAAAACCGACCCGGCTCAATGATATGACCTCAGGAATTCGATCTAGCCGGCCCATTGGGCTTTTGGATTCAAAATTTCAGAACTGAGATTCATTTTTCAAAAATAAATAAATTGAGGCTTGGTAGCACTTTTTTTTTTTAAATTGTTTTAATAAATAAAATAAAATAAATTTGTGAAACATTTTGTGTTAATTTTTGTAGATACTGAAATTAATGGTGAATTATTATACAATTTATTTAATCTAAACTCATTTTTCTATTTGATAAGCTATATAGTGCAAAAAAATGAAAGGAAAAAAAATTCATAAATGGATATAATTATTGACATAACTTAGTAAAACAACATTATTGGAAAAAAAATTAAGTTTCATTATAAACGCAACACTTATTTTACGTAGTCACAAAAACAACGCAAGAAAACAATTATACCTGAAAGATCATTGAAATGGGGAACGTGTTGAGAATATAAAGAAAAACAACTCAACAAAAATAAGAATATATTAAGAATAAATTTCCTAATATTTTAGTCAAATAATATTTACGGAGGAAAAAGATAAATTATGTTAAATGACACTATTTTAGGGGTGGAGTTGTAAAGTAACATTTTTTTTTAAAACTTTCCTATAAAATAGCAAAAGGGTATTTTACACAAATGTGAACTACAAAAATGCCCTCATTTATAAATGAACCAACCCATTCACCCATCTTTTTCAAAGTTGGGCTAGTTCTTACCTCCATTAAACTGAACTTATAAACAAATTCTTAATTCGATTTTGTATGTAGAAACATGTTAATTAGGATTTTTTTTTTTAATGAGATGGTTAATATTGGTTGTTTGCGTTAATTTTTAACGGGTTATTTGCACTGTCATCCTTAAGGTTTGAAGTATATTGCACTAATATCTAATACAATGAGATATGAACAATTTAGTTTGGTCAAGTTAAACTTTTCAATAAAAAGTCTATAATACCGTCATTGTCTTATGCACATGTTATTAGAAATGAAAAAAATATATAGTAAAAAGTAGAAAAAATATACTTTACATCTAAAAGAAAAAAAAATCAAATTTTGATAAGAGTATTGATTACATATATAATAGGAATAATAAAGATAGACTAACAAATATATCTCACAAACTTTCTCTTATAAACCCGATATGGCAACTGAGTTGACAACTCTCACAACACCCAACGTAAAATAATTTTGACTAGACCCAAGAAACGACTGTTCATAAAAGGAATGGTCGTTCCTCACAGAAAGAATGGGCGTTTGTAACGCCCACATTGAAGTACGTAACTTATTTATGCTTTTATGCCCTTAGTTTTGATTATTTCAAGGAGAAAGATTGAAAAATCGACATTTGCAAACTTCGCCACGGCAAGGAATTTTGTCACCGCGGTAATGAACTTTTTGCCCAAATTTGTGTCAGAAATTTCAAACTTTGCTGGGGCAAAGAACTCTGGAGTTTTTCGCCGAGGCGAAGAGCTGGCTAGAATTTTTGAGGAAATTCTAGAGAAATCTTCCTTAGCAGCAAAGTGACCATTCTACCCCTAATTAGTTGAAAATGTGAGGAGTGAAAAATAAGGAAATTTGATGGAGAATATAATGAAGGTAAGGGCATTAGTGTAAATGACTAAGGGACAAAGATGAAATTCTCTATAAAGTGTAAGGGCAAAATGGGAAAGTATGCCTATTAATATGAGATATTAAGGGTTCAAGCACAAAGACCCTATCATTCTCTACTTCCTCTCACACCACTTTCACTCTCAATTTCTCTCTTTTGGTTTGATTTTGGTAGAGATTTGATCGTAAGCACTCAAAGGTAAGAATTCTTGCAATAGATGTGAATTAATTTTTAAACATGTTGAATTCTTATAGTGGTTATGCTTAGGTCTTATAGAAAGAATAAGTCTAGCAAAGAAAGAGAGATTCTAGTGGAATTACTCAAGCACAAGGTAAGTAAATCCAACCTAAGTTATGATTTGAGAAATCACGGGTGTAGAGATTTTACTTATGTGTATATGCTTATGATTTTGAGAATTGTTGATGAAATTGATGAATTATTGATGAGTTTGATGATTATTGATAAATAAAATTTAGCCATGAGAAGTGGTGTTGGTTGTTTGATGATTCATTGAAGTTGGGTTGAAGTTAGAAAGAGTTGAGTAGAATTTTTTAGAGTGTATTGTTTTGGACAGGTTTAGTAATTGTTTAATGCAGTTTTACTCCAAATATTGGTGACTTGAGAAAGAGATAGAATTGCAGCCAAATTAAAGAATTTGATTATGCATGCAATATGTTTGATGAAATGTCCAAGAGAAGTGTATGCATGAGTTTTATTCATTTATGAATTGACATGAGTTTGTAGATGGTAGAGAGAAACTTATTTTTATGCTACATGACATCCTTGCATTTAAAAAGAATTATGAGTATGAGCCATCTACATACATGCATATACATATGTACAAAAACTTAAAGAATAAAGAGGAAGAAAAAAAAGTTATTAAAGAATGCTCTAAAAGAAGAAAAGAACAGGTTGTTGCGATGGGGAACCCCTGAGTGACAAGAAGAATTTCCCCGCATGCATGCCGCCTTCAGTGAGCGGCCTAAGAATAAGAAGAAGAATTGGTATAGCCCGTAAGAGTGCATGTGGATGAGGGTTGTGATACGTTGTTTTCATAAACATGCAAATTAACAAGTGCACTAGTCGCAAAAAGTAATAAAGTGATAAGTAGAGTATCGTTCCCACGAGGATAGTGTTACTAAGTACTAATTTCTCTAGTTTAAGTCCTAATTGAAGAAACAATAAATTGGATTGATGGAAAATTAACAAACTAAATACAAATTAACAAAATATAAATGAATGATAATGAAATTAAAGCAAAACCCAACAACTTAACTAATTAAACAATGCTAAAAAATGCTAGGGTATTGATTTCACCTAGATACGCTAACCCAATTCATAAAATTTATTACCCAAGTTCTAATTCCTTAATTGAAAATTGAATTCCCTAAGTTGTAAAACATACGTTCTCAGGCTACATTTCCCTACTTATCCATATTAAGCTTTCGCACCCAACAAAATGAAGATTAATAGTTCAAAGTCTTTTAAGCTTTATGGAATTCTATCTAGATTTCATAGATCGCTAAACCTATCTCTAGCGTTTGCTTAATCTACGGTATTTACCCCAAAGGCACAATCACAAATCACTTCTCAGTCTCATTGTGAACAACACACATTTGAATGGTGATCAAACATCCAAAAGTCATTAAGAAAAGAGATAAACACTCAATCATGAAATTAAAACTCAAAGTAAATCAATTCATATAAATTTGAATCATTGTATCAAGGTTACATTAAACCCTAACTAAACAACTCAATTCATACTAAAAGACGAAATAAAATAACAAAAACAAACTGAATCAAGATTCATCATTGAAAAACAAGCAAAAGATGAAGAAATATTCTCTAATTTGAAGCCCAAATCTTCAATAATCTTCTTCTTTCAAGAATTGCCTTCCAAATGACGAACCAAGACCTTTTTCTCTTCCTTTTCGCTCTAATTTATACCTTTCTCACTTAAGGATCAAGCCCTAGCAAGCCAAAATGCGTCGTTTTATTTTTACAGCTGATGTAGGTTTCGCCGCGGCGAAGACTTTCGGGCCAAATTTGAGCATGATAGAGTTTGAATCTGGAAAATTGTTAACATATGAATTGTATCCCTTTCAATTATATTTTTGGTCGTTTAAGAATCAGTACAATCTGAGGTCTACAGCTCAAGTTATGGCAAACATACTGAAGCATGACCAAAGACGTTTTTCTTCAGTTCCCAACGTACTTTTCACGACTTCAAGCCAAGTTTTCACCCTTGTCTAGTCAGAATTAGGAAAAACCCAAAACATGAAAGTTGTAGCTCTTCTTCTTAGATTTCCAAAGCTTCTAAATTCAGGTCATTCCGAGTTTCCAAGCTCAAGTTACACAATTTATGCTCAAAATTGTCATTTATGCTCAAAATCATTGTTTAGGCCTGCAAAGACAAATTAATAGAATCAGGTAGCAATTATGGCCCAAATTGTATGAAAAGTATCCTAAATCCTATCAAAATTCAATGCAAAATCATAGTGTAAAATATGATTATCAGGTTGTACCCAAGAAAGAAGAATACATTCACACGGCCAGGGTTCCGAATCCATGCCTTAACTGAGTCTGATCGGCAAAGAATAAAAAAGAATGAGAAAGAAATAATAAAAATAAGAAAGAAAGAACAAGAATAAGAAAGCATAAGAGAAGAAAAGAAAGAAGAGAAAGTATAGGAAGAAAGAAAGAATAGAAAACAGAAAAGAAAATGTGTCATAACTGCTTTCTACTAGTATACTCATAACAATACACATAATAAAAATACATGTATAGTAACAAAAGTAGTTAGGCCCAAATTTTTCTTGTATTAAACTATATACATTCTTTACATAGTACAAAATCTCATGTACAAAACCATCAAAAATAGTAAACAGTGTAATTATTGCTCCTCGCTTGCCGACGTCCATCCGACCGTATCCTCACTGTTAGAGTAGATGCCCTAGAGCCAATCAATTATTGTGGAATTGACTCTTTGTAATAATGTTCATTAATCAATAAAAGGCATTTTATTCTATATCGCGTAAATCATTATTATTGCAATATGTTTTGATATATGTCTTTAGAATGGTAGAACCGTGACGAGGGTATCAAGTGTTTCAAATCTTGATAGTGAGAACCCTATGAGCACATATGGTGGCCATTCTAGAAACGTCCGTAGCCCCAGTATTATTCTGAAGTAAGGGCACAGATAATACGGTAAGGCTATCATAGTGTTGAACGACCCTGTCGAAAGGCAGTGACTGATCTCACTTGTCAAGGTTGTTTGGTGACAACCTGGTGCAACACATGGGTGCTTGTTGTAGGCGGATATACCGCAGCAAGTTCACTGGACTGACCCACCAGAGGATTCCATATGGATGGTAACCCCAGTGTCTATGGAACAAATCCTCTAACGAATGGTGGTGCATGTGATCCTTAGACTTGAGGTCACCGGAGTGCCTTGTGCACCGACTGGTACAGTTTGACACTAGCCTAACGCAGTTCTATTCAGAGCTGTCAGTACGGTGGTGATTGGCTATATCAAGAAGTGTATCAAGACTATGGTGGATTGACAAAGGATTCATCACTCCCGGGTACGGGAGAAGTTATCTCACGGCGCAATTCAGTATATGGCAATGACACTAAAACTGTGGCCACAGTGGGATTGAGTTGTTGCTCTATCCAGATTATAATACGGGTCATTGGTCCAGAAACTGAATATATAATATCGAGAGTAACCGAAGGTTGACACTATTTCTATGCCTTCGTCTCGTCGAGATAACGTATGATGAAAGGATCGAATTGTACGGTAACCATATCGTTGACAGGTAGCTACTTTGCTGAATCCGAATCTATCGGGTGGCCATGATGCCTTGCTAGGGGCCAATCTTGGTCTGTGTATTAGTGAGACGATTAATTGGTGTTAATCGCGATACTATACACTACCGGTATGATGAGGAGCCTATGGGTCACACACATAGAAGATAATTTAAGAGCCATTAAGATAGAAGGGCGTTTTCGTCTTTTTGGGCGAAAGGGTATTTTGGTAATTTCACAGTGCAATTAAATTTGCTGAGGTCGTAGCCTTTATTTAATTTGTTAGAAAAATTAAATAAGTGAAATTACGTTTAAATGTGTGTTCGCACATATTTAATTAAATCATCATTATTGTTAAATGTTAATTAAATATTAATTGATTTTAATTGAGATAATGATGAATTAAATTAAAATATCTAATTGGGAGTGTTTGGAAATATGGGGTGTTTAGGTTGGAGCCTAAGCCCATTCCATGTGAGAATAGGGCAACTAAATTTGCCTATAAAATGAATAGTGTTTTTTTGTTTTGATTATGATTTTATTTTGCCTTTTGATTAAAGAAAAGAAAACACAACACAACCCATACTCTCTCCCACGCCAACTTTGGTTTGTGCCAAAATCATTGTTTTTCTTCTTGATTTCTTAAGGCCAAGGAGGATCTAGCAAATCCCTCCTTGGTTCCTTGTGATTGTCTTCGTGTGGACTTCTACGGTTCGATCCTACACTTGGATCGGTAGCAAACACGTTCAGAGACAATATTGGTGGAGCCTCCAATGTGGGTATGAATCTAAACTTTAGATTTATTTTTTTTCAGATTCTTGATGTAAAACATAAACTGTAATTTCTGTGCCCTGATTTTGGGCTTTAAGGAACGATCCATGGTTGTAAAAATTTTTGTTTTCCGCTACGCAACCGGGTCGTTTCCTAACACTCACCTATTTCCTGCAAAAAGATAGAAAACAACGGGGTGAGCACAAATAATGCTCAGTAAGTAAATCCTCTACTCATCTATCCCCGCAACTCTTTTCTTAATTCTTTCCTTACGTTACTCTCTTCTCATTTTCTTTCTCTTCTTATCCTTCTATTCTCTATCTCGGTTTCTTTGTTTCTCACAATTCTTTTCTACTAATTCTCTTTCTCTCTCTCTGTTCTTTCTCATGCTCTCTTACTCCTTGCCGATCAGACTCGGTTATGCATGGATTTGGAACCCTTGGCCATGTGAGTGTATTCTCTCTCTCGGATACTCTCGAGTATAGCCCTCATCCGCATGTACTCTCACGGGCTATACTAATTCTTTCTCTCATGCTCAGATCGCTCTCTCAATGCGGCGTACATGTGGGAATACTCTACCCATCACTTACGGGTTCCCCATCGCACAACCTATTCTCTTCTTTAGCATTTCTCTTTCTTTTATTCTTTCTTTCTTTACTCTTAAAGTGCTTTATTCTTAGAATTCTATACTCTTTCTCAAGCTATTACACAAATGCAAAATATATGCATGTGGATGGCTCATGCTCATTAAATGCACCCATGAAATACAAATATGCAATGTTGCAATAATTTAAGGTTCCCTACTCATACTCATGCTTCTCTTAGGCATTTCATCAAACAATAAGTGTGCATACAAAAACTCTACTTTAATTATAACTCTACTTCTCTCTTTACCCATCCAAAATGGGAGGAAACTCCCTTGTATGATCATAATTCCTGTCAAGGAAAAACACTCCCAAAAAGTTTACTCAAAACTCCTCAACTTCAACCCAACTTTAATCTCTCATCACACATCCAAAAACACTTCTCATAATTTAAACATATCCAACAACCATAAATAAGTACACATCTCATCTCAATTTCTTAACAAGCATAACATCTACATACATAAAGAAATCTCTACTCAAGTGATTTCTTAAACCTTAGCTTGAGTTGGATTTACTTACCTTGTGATTGAGTGACTCCACTAGAATCTCTTTTCCCTTGGTAGATAGTCCTTTCTCTAAAACCTTAAACAATAATACTATAAGACTTCAACACTTCTATAAATAAATCTCACATATAGCAAGAAATCTTACCTTAGGATGCTTTGGCTTAACTCTTTACCAAAAACCACTCAAAAGCCCTCTAAAAGTCCTTAGATAATTGAGTGGGAAGTTGAGAGAAAATGAAGAATGGAAATGGCGGTGGAAGTAGAGAAATGAGGGGTTGTTCTAAGACTAAACCCTTAATATCTCATTTTACAAACATTGTTTCCCATTTTGCCCTTACACTTTCTTAGAAATTCCATCTTTGTCCTTTAATTCATTGCAATCACACCCCCAACTCTAATACATTCTCCATGAAATTTTCTTACATTTCACTCCCCACTTTAACTACTAATTAGGGGTAGAATGGTCACTTTGTCCCTATGGAAAATTCTCTAGAAACTTCACCAAACATTTCAGCCGACTCTTCGCCGCAGCGAAGGCGAAAAATTACAAAATCTACATCACCGCGGCGAAGATTATTCTTCGCCCCGACGAAGTCTGTAACACCAAGATTTCGCCAAGTCTTTACAATTTTCAGGGGAACCACTCAACCAAACCAAAACATTAATTCAACTAAGGGCCAACCAAACAATATTAACAACGTGTAAACTCAATTAAGGGCAAATCAATGAACATTTAGGCAATACTACATACATTAACTACGTACCTTAAATGGGCGTTACAAAATGTGCACTTCTTGCTTTTGTACATGTGCATCACACTTAGGCATGGCATTATGCCTACCACCATGAGTAGTGAGAAATTAGAAAGAAAGAAAGGGAGAAGAAATATTGAGAAATTAGAAAGAAAGAAAGAACAGAGAGATGTAAGGAAAGAAATCAGAATGTGAGCAACGGAGAGAAAAGGCTAGTTTAGCGGATTTACTTACTGAGCAATTAGCGCTCACTCCATTGATTTCTTTGTTTTTGCAAGAAATAGGTGAGAAGCGGTCGGCTGGACGTCAAGAGGCGGAGGGAAATGGCACCACTGTCTACTATTTTTGAGCTTATGTACATGAGATTTTTATTAATGTAAGAATTATATATATACAGTAAAGAAATTTTCGGGCCCATTATTTTTTTACTATATGTTTATGTGTTTTTTAATGTACTATATTTCACAAGTATATAAGTTAAAAAGAGTCATTATAGCGTTCCTCTCCGAGGAACAACCAATCCTTCCTTTATGGTGTGAGTATGAAGGCATGAAGGAATGGTCATTCCTTCATAAGAAACTATTGTTCCATCTTATGGAATGGTTGTTCCATAAGAAGGAATGATTTTTCCATTCATAAGGAACAACCATTCCTTATGGGAAAGGCCGTTCTTTATGAATGGAACAACCGTTCCTTATGAATGAACAATCGTTCCTTATGAATGAACAATCGTTCCTCCCCAAGAAATGACCGTTCATGTTTAGTCAAAGTTGTCAGTTGACATGGTAATGCCAACTCGGTGCCACGTCAGGTTTATGAGACAAAATTTGTGAGATTCGTTTGTCAGTGTAGTATTACCTTAATCAGGGGCAGATCCAGCCTACTTTTTCAAATTTTTTTAAAAAAAAATACTAATATGTACAATTTCTAGATTTTGGCCCACCCTAACAAAAATATTAATGTGCAATTAGTTTTTATTTTGGCCCACCCAAACAGAAATTTCTGGATCCGCTACTGACCTTAATAAGAACCATTTTTAGCACATCATATATGTGTGTGTGTTCTTCCTTTCTAATAACATGTAAATAAGACAACAAGGGTAATCTAGACCTTTTTTTGAAAAGTCTCATCTGATTAGATTAAACCGTTCATATCCTGTAATATTAGAAGTAAATGCAACATACTTCAAATTTTAAGAATGAAAGGGTAAATAACTCATTTTTAAATATAGATGTTGTAAATCAAAGAGTTTTGATGTTCGTTTGTTTGTTTGTTTTTTTAAGAACCTTGGGCCTATCATTGGAGGGCATCAATAACTTTTCACAACCAAAGGTTGAAGAAGATGAAAAATGTTTAATACCATTCGATTGTGGGGTATTGAACGTTCGATAGGACTATTGGGGGTATATGTAATTTTTACATAGGTATTTTGATATTGTTCTATAGGGGGTAACAGACATTCGATACTCTCTGTCAAACACTTTTCGCCTTCTTCAACCTTGGGGTGAAAAAGTGATCGATACCACCGATACCCTCTAATAGGCAGTCGTAAGTTTTACAAAAAAACCATTAAAATCTTTCAATTTTCAACGTCCTCTCTAAAAATTAACCAAACAGCCAACATTAACTATCCATCTACATAAATTTCTTTTAATTTGGTGGAGATTATTGTTATATAAGATCGGATAAAGGTTTAAGAATTGTGAATAGAGCCATTTTTGTCCATACAAAAAATGTATTATGCCATTTTGCTATATTGTGATAAATTTTTCAAAAAAATGCTACTTTTCAATTCCAGCCTTAAAATAGTCATTTAATATAATTTCTCTGGAAAAAATTGAAAATAAGAAAGTAAATGTAATTTAACTTAACATGACTTGATCTAATTTCCTATACAAATTAGCATGAATAATGTTTAAGGATCCATCCTGATTGAAAAATTTGGAAAATGCCTACAATTTAAAAAAAATATAAATTATTGTTTTCCCCCAAAATTTTCATACTTTAAACTTTATTTTTTAATTGTATAAGATTTTAAAATTAAATTTATATTGAAATAAATCCTTAAAAAAAAAAAAAAAAAAAAAAAGATCAAACAGTTAGTATCCGTGGACTGGCCTCATAACACGAAAATATTGTGGGCTATTTTAACCCGATGCGGCCCAATAATATCCAGAGGCAGTAGCCTAACAACCTGTGATTCCTCAGAGGAATAAGCTTATCACCAACCCAAACAGATCCCGTTAAACCCAAACAAGCCCCTTGTTCTTCGTCCTCTGCGAAAATTTTGCCGCCCTTTCTTCTTCCTTCTGTGAACAATTTGCCGCCTCCAAAACCAGAGCAGAGGTAGTAATATTTAGCGAAAACTAACTTATCTCTTGCAGAAATTGAGTGTAATTAATGGAGTCGAGAGGAGAAGCAGTGAACTTACTGAAATCTACGACCATTAATGGAGTAAAGGTCTACTCCGTTGTTTCACAACAACGCTCAGTCGCTGCTTGGCTCCCTCCCAAGAAGCAACGAGTTCTTCGTAAAAACGTTGGTATACATATAAACTCTAATATTTTGTTATAAATTTTTAGTTATTATTGTTTATTAGGTTTTTATTTATTTATCAATGGTGGATTATCAGCGAAGAGTGGAATTAATTCAGGACTTGTGGTTTGAAACTGCAACCACTAAAATCAAGGCTACTCCTGATGGGAGAGTTTCTTATTGCTTCAGGTGCTTTCAATTTTTTTTTTTTTTTTTAAATTTTTAAATTTTTAAACTTTCAATTTTATTTTATTTATAAAAAGATTTCATGTTGATAGTGTTACTTTACTTCTACTGAAAATCCAGGTATATATCCACCACAAGTCAAAGTATATGAGTTAAGGCAATTGGCTTGAAGTTTGAGAGGCACTTGGATTCGGAGATTATTGATTTTGAGGGTACTTGAGCTTGACTTCTTGCTTACACAGGATAACATCAAATTTGAAAATCTTGTTATGGGGGTGTTGGGGATTGATTATAATTTGTTTACACAGGAGTAGAGAATCTGTAAAGAAGAAAAGTAAAAAAGAATGGGAGTGCAGGTCTAGTCCAAGGAAATTAGAAATTTATTTCTCACAAATTTAATTTAATTAATTAATTTATATATTTATTTTTTGTTGTTGTTTTCGTTTTTCTGAGTAACTATGAAACAATGGTGTCTCAGTATACATTCATATATATTTGAGATCACTAGCAGTTTGCTTGGTCTTACATGTTTCCCAGATGCTTTAAAGTTTGTAGATAAAATTTCAATAATGGCCACCCACGATTGGACATGCATGCATGAATTTAGGCCCTTTCAGTACATATCTTGGTTTTATCATTTTTGTACGTGCCTAGCCTAGTAATTATTATTATTATTTTGTATATTTGTTATTTTTGTTCTGGTGGGATGGGTTGCATTTATTCATCACATAATTTCAATATCTGATTGGACACCAGTAGTTATGGTGCTCAGTCATTCACCTATATAATTCAGAGATATATTACTTCTAACTGTTTAACTTGTTTTCTTTTACTTCTAACTGTTAGCATGTTTCCTTTTACTTCTAACTGTTATTGTGTTTTCTTTCAGAAATTTAAACCTTATAGATATGTATCAGTCATATTCCTAAGTAAAGTTAATATTTTCAATGACTTTTCAGTCGTTACGATTTCATGAAATTTAGTAATTTTGTAACAGTATTTTGTTGCCTATATAGGTGTTGGCTGATGACTATTCAAAGCTTGCATTTTTATGTGCTGATCATTCTGTTTGTCTACGTGCAAAATACGGAAAGCGCTATACTTTGTGGATTCCCAGGTTTTTTGATTGCTCAGTTGTTACTTGTTTCTGTTTCTGTTTCTGTTTCTGTTTCTGTTTCTGTCGTATGTCATCTTATATTATATATTTTGCATTAGTTATAATTGATTTAGATAATAGATGGTTGGATTTATTGATTTACTAGGCCTTCTAATGAGCTTTTTCCTTGATGTGCTAACATTTCATGTTACAGTCACACTGCTATTTTATTTCATATGGATGCCAAAATATTCTGAAAGATGATTATTTATGGAAGAAGAAACTTCAACTGGACTTCCTTTATGCATTATTGTGCAAAAAAAGTAGTGCTTTTAGGAATTTTAGGCCATGATATCAAGTTAAAATAGCTATTATAGGAATTGTTTTTTATTTCTTTAGTGTCTGTTAAGAGGTAGAGACAACAAGTTGGTGCTGTCTTTGTTGACAAGAGTGAGAGGCCTAAACCAACTTATAATTGGTTTTGAGATTCCAATACAGTTAACCCCTGCTGCTGTCTGTGAAAAAGAAGACACGGGTGGTTGGGGGGACCTAAGAGGCATAAAGCATGGATGTCGTAATGAACTTATGATTGCTTAGAGGTTGTTTCTCTGGTGAGATTGATCTGTCAAAAGTGAAATTCGAACTCTGGAAAAGAATACCTTAACTTGTATAAATTTTCAGGGGTTCCAATTGCTTCTTAAATTTCTTGAAAATGGTGATGGTTTAATTTTGATTGGACTCTTATTTTTAATTTCTAAGCAAAAAATTCTTGATGATTTAGTAAATAATTGTTGCAATACTGATTGGGGATAAGCTCTTCTTAGCAATGGGCTGGCTGATTTGTGAAAAGAAAATATTTTGATGGATTTTATTTGATATTATTCAATTCAGTATTTTTTAACATAAGATTAGGGTTATTGCATCATATTTTTAGTCTCGGTTCCTGATAACCTCAGGGACTTATTTTTCATAAGTTGAGTGTGTTTAGGGTTTAGGAATTTTAGGGCTTAGTTATATCCAACTAGTGTAAATACTGCTTTATCAGAAAATTCACAACAGCATTGGATGAAATGAAATTCAGATTAGAGTTCTGAGCTTTTCCCTGCTTCTACTTTCCTATAACTTTAGTCTATTAGGGTTTGCACCCTTGGTATAATAGCTTGTGGGTTTCAAGCCCTCTCATATTTGCTTGTTGCTCTAAGTGCACATATTCATTTGAAATTAGAATTCCTCCAATAAAGTCTTAGAGTTTATCATTTTGGATATGGTTTAAGTTGTACTTATCAGTCTTTTAACCGTAGGATACAACAATCCTGTGCTCACTGCTTGTCCTCTTTAGTCCAGGGCCTTGGGCAGATTTCTAGATTCTCATGTGTGATGCCTTATCATGCAAAATATCTTGGCCTATAAAGTGAATTTAGAAATTCTTCTTGTACCTTGGTATACATTTTTGTAATGATGGAAACAATCACAATTTTTGTATGAGTGGGATTTAGAGTGGAGGTGGTTAGCAGAAAGATTATAAGAACATCTCTAAGGGACTCTTTATATGACCAAAATTCTTTATTATAAAGAGTTTATCCATAAAAACAAGAGTCCAACAGACTCTTTATTTTTTAAATACAAATTAAAGAGTGAGTTTGACTCTTCACATTTAGAGAGTCAAATTTCACTCTCAATTTTTTATGCATTTTATTTATTAATTTAATTCTCTCTCCTATTGACTCTTTTTTTTGAAAAAATGTATTCTCTCTCTTAAAATTTAAAGAGTCAATTGGATTTGAATAAAAATTTGTTCTTTTGTTTAGAATTAATGAAGTGTTCTTTATTTAAATGAAATGTGCTTTTTATATTTTAAAGAGCACCATTGGAGATGCTCTAATAGTTGATGGCTTTTGTGGTGGTCCAACTGGTGTTTGGATGTCACTTCATTGTGAATTCTCGTTTAGTTGCCTGTCTCTTTTTTAGTATGACAGTTTTCATCTGGGGATTACTTGCATTTCAAAATCTCTGTTGGACATGGTTTGCCTCTTCATCAATCGTTTGTTCATATCAATGTGTACCTCAGCACCTTATCATTTTGCAGTATATGAAAAAAAGATCAGAATCGGTGGATGGTCATCTCTAATTAGTAGGTCAAAGCAAAAAAAAAAATGATAGGAACTGGTGGATGGTCATCACTAATTAACAGAGTAAATGGTGGGTTGTGATATGATTCTAATCTAATTATTTGTCTCATCTATTCCCTTTATTGCTGTTAACATGTGTGCATTTTGCATTGGTTAACCTTTACGATATTTGACTTTTTCTTTTTGAATTATTTGAGCAGTGGTTGATGTTGAGATTTTTATGTATTAACAGGATGGGAAGGGATTGGCGTATGATTGCTGGTCTTGTCACTTGCTTTGTGCTGCTTCATCTCCAGATTTATATAGAATTAATTTAGAGCAGGTACATTTTGTTCTGTAAGAGTATTATTTTCGATTTTTTGTGCTTTAGTTGCCTAAATGACGTTTGATGCAAGTCACCATCTGTTTCTAGTTTCCCAAAAAAAAAAAAAAAGGAACTTTGAGGATGTTTAAAGCAATTGCCAATATAGATCATGGAATTTCTTTTTTTATTTATATATTGAGAATTAGAGTTGCTAACTACTAGCTACTTCGGTTTTCAAAATTTATTGTTTAAATACTCCTCTATGTTAGCTAATTAAATCATTGTCATTGAATAATTATTTATTTGTATTGCAGTGAACTATTCCAATCTCACACTCCAATGTAAATTGTATTACAACTGAAATATTTGTATTATTGTTCTCAATGTACCACTAATTTTCTTATTAAGTCGTTTTGTTGAATAATTGTTTATTTGTATCAGCTGAACTCTTCCAATCTCATACTCCAAGATGTATAATTGCCTCACCATTTACCTCAGCTGCTTGTAGAATCACTGTGATATTACATTTCATTATATTGTTGAATCTATAATGAATTTTGACTCTTTGATTCATATGGACATATTTTTTTGTCATCATAGATTGACAATTGTGCAGTTCAAACTTGTAAAGTTGTTGATCTTCCCTTAGAATGTCTTTTGTTTTGTGGATTCCTTCCCTTTTCTATACTTAAACTTTTGTCTTGATCAGTTCTTATATGTCTCACTTTTTCTTTTCAGTATATATTCCTGGTCTTTCTTATGTCAAGGCACTATTGATGTGTTAACTTTGTATTTTTACAGAGTCAATTTCTCTCATCTCTGATACACAGTCACTGGCACTAAATGTTGTTTCTCTAAGGTTGTTGCTGAATCTTGTTACTGTTGTTATTCCCTTTGTCTACTATTGTAAGAAAATTTATTGTTTGTTTAACTGCTACCAACTTTTCCTTATCTAGAATTAGAGGCTTGTTTTATTTTCAGCAAACTTCATGGGCTAGTTGCTTGTGGTGGGAAGATGGTGCCGTGGAATGTTTTGACATGAGAATGAGATCCTCAGTTGGTAGAATTAATGCTATTGCACCTGCTGGTGATTGACCAGTTTTTAGAGTTTTATCAATATTGCAATAGGGGTTGCGAGGTTTCTCTGATCACTAGTGTACTTGATGGAAGTAAATTTTCTTTAGTTCGTATCCTTGGCTCCAATATGTTACATGGTTTTGATGAAGGTATTTGCTCCCAATGTGCATTGTTCAGAGATGCATTTTCATGTGTCATTGTTCATCACATATGAAAGTCTTTAGGGGTCAATGTGGTCACTGTTTCACCCTACTTTAGGCTAAAAGATGTTCTGAAATATCATAACAAATTTTTTCTTTTTAGGTCTACAGAGATGGAAGGAAGAAAGTATTGTACACATGATCAAGAATGATTGCATAGCTATCCTATTTGTTTCACCTGAAATTGTTATCTTACTACATTTGCCATCTTGCTGGAGGTACTGCATTGGAGTTTGACACAAAGGGGGTTTCCAAATGGGAGTTGGAAGTAGCACGGGGAGGTACTAACTACTATAATAGACTGATAAGACCACCTATCAAGAAGTTTACCAGCACAAAGGGCACAGGGTAAAAAGCCACTAACAGAATTGGTTGGAATTGGAGAGAGCATGCGTTAGTGGAGAGAGGCCAACAGAATAAAATTGAAGAAACATGCTTGAGTGGAGAGAAGCTGGAGGCAGGTGACGTGTGAACCAATTAGTTAGAAGGGAATAAAAGTTTTTAGCTGATTCGTATAAAAGGGGGAGCCTTTTGGTTAAAAAGTAGATAATTGTAAAGTGTGAATCAGGGAGGTCCCCAGCTCCTCGAACTGTTGGGATTTATCTACTGTTATTTTTCTTTCATTTCAGTCCTGGAAAATTGCTCTGTTTTTACCATTTCAGTTCTTAATATCAATCCAATTCTATCCATCCAAATCTGTCTTGCGAAAACACTGGAGAACTGGTGCATTATCTGATTTTGTGGTTGCTTGTTGTTTGTTAATCCTGGGGTTTTATCATAGACATAATACTTTTAGATGTTCAGAATCGTATCTTATGCTATATTATCTACTTAAGTTTTGTGCTTTGAAAAAGTCAGTTCATGGACTCTGAAAGGAGTTATTTGTTGTAAGCTTATTATTTTACCCCAACTAGGTTATACCGCTATATGTACGTTCAATATAAGCCACTGCTTGAGAGGTATAAGGAGGGTTTGACAATTAAAGCATAAATATGCCAAATGAATTAATGATAGCCTACTCCTCTTTCAAGAGACAAGACTGAAATAATATATAAAAAATAAGTCCAAAATAAAATTAGCGGGCTTTGAAAAGTGTGATAAACCATAAATCTCGGTGAAAATTAGGGTTGGAAAAAACCGTTAACCGGTTTTGTTAACTGAAAACTTGAATCGAACCGGTTTCGATTCAAAAAAATGATTGAACCGAAACTGGTCCGATTTCGGTTTGGTTAACCGGTTTTAAACCGGTTAAATATTGGGTACATTATTTAGCCCAATTATGAATTATGGGCTGCTTTTTTTCGGCCCAATTCGGTCACACTCCATTGGGCCCATTTTTTTTTTTTCAATTTTTTTTTTTTTTTACTTGAATTAAAATTATGCTTTACCAAATGATGAAGAAGAAGAAAGCTGAAGTCCAATTATGATGTTCTGTTCTCGCTTCTTATCCAAATCTAAATAGAAAAGCATTGAAAGAGAGAAATGGAGAAGACGAAAAGAAAAAAAAAAACAGAAAAGTGAAAGGAAAAAGACAAAAAGAAAAGGAAAAGTGGAAAGGAGCGAAGAGAAGAAGACAAAAAGAAAGAGAAATTGGTGAAGGAAGGAAAGAGAACGACGAAATTAAAAAATAAAGAAAGAGAAAAAAGATAAAAGGGAAGAAAAGAAGACGAATATGAAAAAACTGAAAAAGAAAAGAAAGCATTGAAAGGAAAAGAAGAAGAAGAGAGAAATAGTGAAAGAAAAAAAAAGTTTGCGTGGAACCAACCCAAGAAAATGCGTAGAAGCAAGTAGCAGACTGCAGTCTGCGTAGCCAATAGCAGAAAAGGGGGGGGGGGGGGGGGGGGGGGGGGGGGGGGAAATAAGGGGTTTTTTTTTTTTTTATTTGTTTTAAAACCGGTTTAATACTATCTTTACACGTTAATCGAATCAAAAATTCGGTTTAATTATTTTTAAAAATCAAAACCGAACCGGTTTGATTTGAAAAATCGATTTTTTGATTTGGTTTCGATTCTAATTTTTAACTCGGTTCGATTTTCGATTTTTTTTTTTCCAGCCTAGTGGAAATAAGGCAACAAGGAGAAATCAATGTTAATGATTTCAAGAACTAATAATTAAAATTGTATCAAATTTTTAGATTGGAATTTTCCAGGGAGTTCCTTAAGTGTCATTTCAGGTTTAACAAAGGATTATAAGACGGAATTGTTTGAGACATGTGACTCATTGAATGAGTATGGATGAGGCATAGCACGTCTAAATGACGTCTGAATCAAGGAAGATGGGCCATGGATTGGTGGTAATAAGATTAATCTCTCTGATCAGACTAATTTAAGGTAACTTCCAAGATAAGGATGTGAATTTATGTGTAATCAAGGGAATTTGTGGTTAACGATTTGGTTAGGATTTCAAAAGAAGTTTCATGATGATAAAAAGTACTGTTATAATATTGTCAGTAGCAGTTAGTTAAATTTTGAATGGATATAATATGAGCATAACTAAGGCTCTGCGCTTTAAGAAGAAAAAACGGAAAATGAAAGAATAGCTGCCAAGACTTTAATAATTCTAAAACTAGACAAAATTTTCGTTGGTCAACTCTAATAACTTTTAGGTGTATTGGCCTGTTTATCAGCTTAGATCTTTTCTGGTATATAGATGAAAAAAAAATTATGATAAGAAGTAAAGATGTATATTAATTAAAAAGAAAAAATTACCAGTGAGGACTAGGAGTTTACCACACCAGTGAGGACTAGGAGTTTACCAACAAGGTAAACTCATCACTTGCAGTGGGTACCAGAATCTATACAAGAACAGTCAGGAATATTCAGCTTTGAACTTTCGAGAAGATGATCTGGGAAGTAACTTTTGGAGGATTCCCGTCCAAGAATTTAATTGCATTAATTTGATTATTTTTGTTACATTGTGTAATTTCCATATTTAGATATTAGGTTTCTCTGCATCCTTTTGCTATAATGATGTGTTGCTTTATGATTTGGGATCCGATTTGGGATCCTCATATCCTATACGAATCAAGGATCACATATGAGACTTGCTTTTCATGTGTTATCTTTTATTGCATGCTTGGACTCAATTAGTCTGTTTACTGAAAATTCTGCCACTACTATGCGGGTATGGGAGTCCAATATTGGATATTAAGTGGCATCATAGTCTTAACACGGAGCGACCAAAGTTAATTACAACAGACGATCATGTTGTCAGAATATGGGACCTGAGACAGTAAGATGTTTTTATTTTTATATTTGGTTTCAACTTATATTGTTTGGAATGCTTGTATTCATGGATTAATAAACTTAAGTGAACATCTCTATGTTTCTTGTTTTTGTTTCCTGTGAAAGATGATGAAAAT
This sequence comes from Pistacia vera, assembly GCF_008641045.1. NCBI lineage: Eukaryota > Viridiplantae > Streptophyta > Magnoliopsida > Sapindales > Anacardiaceae > Pistacia > Pistacia vera. Next base: position 84,548 of record NW_022196578.1, on the reverse strand, counting down.
TATTTACACTCGTGTCATAGTTGAGTACTAACTGGTGGAGGAGGCAAGCAGCAGAGAATTTCAACTTGTAAAGTATATCATCGTAGTTATTTAATTGTCTCTTCGGTTCGTATGATTAATGTTAAATCTGCAAATGATATAATCTTTCTGTATTCTATTTAAATTAGGTAATCATTGTTGCGGTTAGTATGTATTCATTGAACCATTGATGTAAAAAAGGTGGTTCTCATATAATGCAGATTTCATATGTATTGTTCAATTGTCCTAGTAATATTTTGAGGTTGTTTTCAAAAGTCTAGTTGTTTATTTTAGGAACTATCTATTTTAGATATTTAAGAATATTACTTTTTTGAATCGGATTATTATTATTTTGGGTTAGATTTGGTTTGTTGTTTGAACTGAATCATGTTTCCTTTCTTTTTAGTACTATAGATGGGCCTCATAAGCTTTTATTTTTGTAAAACACTGTTTGAATCTGATGGACACAAAATAGCTAGCTGGTACTCACGCAAGACAGCCAACAGAAAACAGGGGCAAAAGGGGTAAATTACCCAAGGACAGATGTCTAGATTAGTTGTTAGAATCAGAATGTCAGAATAAAAGGGCAGTGGCACCAGAGAGAGAGGATATCAATTGTTGTGTGCATGAATTGAGTGTAGGAGGTGCTGGCCCTCGAAGACTAGCTGGTGTTACTGTTTTATTGTTTTATTCATATTCATACAGACTCATTGTTACTCTTAAACCCTCTATTACGATTAATATACCATTTCCATTATTTTGAGCTGTTGTGTTGGATTGATGCTGATATATTGTTGAATGTTACATTTGGATAGTTCTTATTCTTGTATTTGAGCTGTGTGTTGCGTGTGAGTTGTGAAAAGGGTCTGGTAAAGTGTTGGGTTCCATCAAACTGGTATCAGAGCTGACGGTGGTGGGTTATGGTTGGTACTCGAATGGAGAACAAGATTGAAGGTGTAGAGAAAGACTTAACAGTAGTTCAGAGGGATGTAGCCAAGGTGACGAAAACAGTGAATTCGATGAGAGAGATTCTGATGGAAATGCAAAATTGGATGAGAAGAAAAGATGAAGAAGAGGAAGAACGACAGAGAAACGCGTTTGAAGAAATCAACCCAGATAGGGGAGGATGTACTGAACAGGAACATTTCGGAGGACAGGGAGGCTCTGGGGAGAATCACGGGGGCCAAGGATCGAACCAAGGCAGGGAAGGGTGGAACCGCTGAGACTAGGGTGGCCGAAAACTGGAACTTCCTCTCTTTTCCGGTGAGGATCCTTACGGGTGGAGCGCTATTTCGCGATCAACCAGATCCACGACGAGTATAGGGTTTCATTGACGGCCCTTTGCATGGAAGGGGAAGCACTCCACTAGTACCAGTGGATGGAATCATGGACGGTGGCGATGACCTAGCCAACTTTTAAGGTGGCGTTGCTGCAGCGGTTTAGTGGAACACAGGAGGTCAGTCCACTGGAGATGTTGATGTCGTTGCGTCAGGGGGGTACCGTTATGGACTTTCACAGGAGATTCAAAGAGGTGACGGCTTTGACTTAGGGCGAGAAGGAAGAGGTCTTGAAAGCGGCTTTCCTCAACGGGTTGAAACCAGAGATTCGGACCGAGATTAAGTTGCAGCAACGTGTTAAAGAAAGGAACTGGGCCTTAGAAGAAGCCCAAACAAGCCTAGCCCGAACTGGAAGATATAACCACTTCACTTATGAACCCAAACCCAACTATACCATACCTAAGCCCAACTCCAATTCACTTAAAATGGATGAAAAATCCTCCAGTTCAAACACCATTCAACCTTCACCCAAACCTGTCAACCAAACCCACGCCTTCTCCCCAACTACAACCCTCAACCGAAGATTTCCATCTGAGACTTACGGCAGTTCAGGGTCAACAACTTCAAACAACAGCGGGACCAACACATTCCGATGAGATTTTTCGTTCAAAAAGTTGACTGAAGCCGAGATATAGAGGAAGGGAGAGCGTGGCTTGTGCTACCGATGTGATGCAAGGTATTCCCCAGGGCATAAATGTGGAGAGAAGCAGTTCCAGGTTTTACTAGTGGATGAGGAGGAAAATGGGGAGGAAGAGATAGCTAATGAAGAAGAAATGGTAGAAGAAGAAGTTCCCAAGGAAGCTGAGTTATCAATTAGTTCAGTGGTTGGAATTAATGGGCCTAAAACGATGAAGTTGAGTGGAGAAATTAGAGGTAAGGAGGTTATAATTTTAATTGACAGCGGGGCATCGCATAACTTCATAAACAGGGGCTTGGTGGAGGAGCTTCAGATTTCGGTAACAGCAACTAAAACATTCGGAGTGAGGGTTGGTGATGGCTATAACGTCAGGTGCCAAGGAGAGTGTAAGGGGGTGTGTCTGAGCTTGCAGGGTATTGACATAATACATAATTTTTTCCCATTTGAGATAAGCAGTGCCGAAGTCATTTTGGGTATAGCTTGGCTGGAAATATTGGGTGAAACAACCACAGATTGGAAGAAACTGGTAATGAAGTTTCATTGTTTGGGCACCACGGTCACACTTAAGGGAGATCCAGCTTTGTGCAGAACTATGGTGTCACTTAAGGGGATGCTGAAAACATTACAGTGTAATGACTCTCTCTCTAGCTAGTATACTCATAAAATAAACAGTAAAATTAACTAAATATATATATTACGAAAATATACATGTAGATGACTATAAAATAATCGGCCCAAATTTTCTTTATATATACAAAACTATACATAATGCAAATAAATTTATCAAGAAGCTCAACAGTGTTGCCCAACTCTTCCGCATCTTGACATTCTAAGCGACCGCATCTCATCTATTACCTGCAAAAAAAACATTGAAAACAACGGCGTGAGCACTAATGGCTCAGTAAGTAAACCCGCTATGCTACCCTTCTATCTCCATTGCTCATATTCTGAAATCTTTCCTTACATCACACTTCTCTCTTCTTCTCTGTTCTTTTCTATTCTTTCTCTCTGTTCTTTCTCTATTCTTTTTCTGTTCTATCTCTCTGTTCTTTCTCTATTCTTTTTCTGTTCTATCTCTCTGTTCTTTCTCTATTCTTTTTCTGTTCTATCTCTCTGTTCTTTCTCTATTCTTTTTCTCACTTACTAACATATAAGCACAATTGGAGAAACTAATTTTGAATAATATGAATGCCATGATGCATGTGCATAAATGCATAAAGAATGCAATTTCTTTTATGTTTTATGTTTCTTTTCTTTCTTTCTGTGTTCTATTCTTTTTTTTTTTTTTTCTGTTCTGTTCTTTCCTTCTGTGTTCTATTCTTTCTTTCTTTTTGTTTTGTTCTTTCTTTCTATGTTCTATTCTTTCTTTCTTTCTGTTCTGTTCTGTTCTTTCTTTTTGTGTTCTATTCTTTCTTTCTTTCTGTTCTGTTCTTTCTTTCTGTGTTCTATTCTTTCTTTCTTTCTATGTTCTATTGTTTCTTTCTTTCTATGCCGATCGGACTCGGTTGAGGCATGGATTCGGAACCTTGGCCATGTGAGTGGGTACAGTCCTCATCTACATGCACTTCTATCGGACTGTACAACTATTCTTTCTGATTCTGAGGCCGCTCACTAAAGGCGGCGTGCATGTAGGTAAATTCTGTTGGTACAGTTCTCATCCACATACACTTCTAACGAACTGTACACTTACTTCTTTCTGATTCTGAGGCTGCTCACTAAAGGCGGCGTGTGTGTGGGACTATTCTTCTCTGTCACTCATGGGTTCCCCATCGCAACAACCTATTCTTTTCTCTTCTTTAACACTTTTCTTTCTTTTATTCTCTAGTGATTTTTTTTTTCTTTCTCTTTACTCTTAGAGTGCTTTATTCTTTAAAATTCTTTATTCTATCTTAAGTTATTGCACACATGCAAATAAATATATGTGGATGGCTCATGCTTATAATTCTTTCTTAGATGCACTCATGAAATGCAAATATGCAATGTTGCATGAAATTAAGGTTCTCTACTCATACTCATGCTTCTCTTGGGCATTTCATCAAANCCAAAAATTCTACTCAACTCTTTCTAACTTCAACAAAACTTCAATTAATCATCATACAACCAAAACCACTTCTCATGGCTAAATTCTATTCATCAATAATCATCAAACTCATCAATAATTCATCAATTTCATCAACAATTCTCAAAATCATAAGCATATACATATATGTAAAATCTCTACACACTTGATTTCTCAAATCATAACTTGGGTGGGATTTACTTACTTTTGATATGAGCAATCCAACCCCTTTAAGAAGTGCAAAGATCTTATCCATAGAAGCTTAAGATTGAAAATCCACTCAAAAATACACAAAACCTATGAATTTCCTTTGAAGAAGAATTGAAGAATTTGAGAGAATATGGAGGTGAAAGTGGCGTGCAAATGGGTAAGAGTGACTAGGGTTTCACTCTTCAATTTGATATAACATAAAAATTATATATTAGTTTCCCATTTTGCCCTTGCACTTTCTATGAAATTTCATCTATGTCCCTTTGTCAATTACAATAATGCCCTTATTTTTATTGCATTCTCCATGAAATTCTATCTCTTTTCACTCCCCAATTTTTCAACTAATTTTGAGTGAAAAGACCATTTTACCCTTAATGAAAGTTTAAGGGATTTTCTTCACATTTTTCTCAAAATAACTTTAACAAAATTCAACTAAGAGCATAAGGGCATAAGTTAAGTTACGTACCTCAATGTGGGCGTTACATACAGACCGAAGGATCAGGATACTACATTGAGTTCGGGCATATGCAGATACAGTCAACACAAGAACCATGCTATTCGGAGTTGATTAAGAGTTTATTACAGCAGCATCAAGAATTGTTTGAACCTCCACCTGGGCTGCCATCGATCAGGATACATGACCATGCCATCAGACTGACAGAGGGGAGCCAACCTCCTAATATCAGGCCCTACAAGTACCCCTACTATTTAAAGAATGAGATTGAGAGTATTGTCCGAGACATGTTGGTATTCGGAATTATAAAGCCAAGCAAAAGTCCGTTCTCGAGTCCTGTGTTACTGGTGAAGAAAAAGGATGGTGGTTGGCGATTTTGTGTAGACTACAGGGCCTTGAACAAGATTACAGTGCCCAAAAAATTTCCAATATCGACAGTTGATGAGTTATTCGATGAGTTGGGAAGAGCTTCGGTGTTTATTAAATTGGATCTTAAATCGGGTTGCCATTAGATTCGGGTCAAAGAAGAAGACATAAACAATATAGCTTTTCGCACCTATGAGGGCCACTACGAGTTTTTGGTAATGCCCTTTGGATTATCCAATGCCCCTTCTACCTTTCAAGCTCTCATGAACGATATTTTCAAGTTGTATCTGCGGTGATTCCTACTGGTTTTCTTTGATGACATCTTGGTTTATAATCCTAATATCACAGCCCACGAAGGTCACTTGAGTCTCACTTTTCAAACCTTAAAACAACATCAGTTGGTAGTAAACCGAAAGAAGTGCACATTCGCCCAATCATGGTTGGAATATTTGGGCCACATAATTTCCTTAGAGGGAGTGGCGGTTGACCCAGCAAAGGTTGAATGTATTTTGGCATGGTCGACACCTAAGGACATTAAAGCCTTAAGGGGATTTCTCGGATTGACTGGGTATTATCGGAAGTTTGTTAAAGGATACGACACACTAGCAAAACCTCTCACCGCGCTACTTTGCAAAAATTCCTTCTGTTGGACAGAATCCTTACAGATTGCGTTCAATGATTTAAAAAGGGTAATGACTACGGTACTAGTTCTTGCTATGCCTGATTTTACTAAAACTTTTGTTGTTGAAACAAATGCTTCAGGGTTAGGTTTGGGAGCAGTTCTGATGCAAGACGGCCGACTACTAGCCTTCATCAGCCAAGACCTATCACTAAGGTCCCAAGCCAAGTTCGTTTATGAGCGGGAACTTATGACAATTTTTTTCGCAGTCCAGAAGTGGAAGCAGTACCTTTTGGGTAGACATTTCATCATCTGAATGGACCAGCGCAGCCTCCGTTACTTAAATGACCAAAGAGTACATGGGGAAGAGCAACAGAAATGGATAATCAAACTATTGGGGCTGGACTATGAGATACAATATAAACCGGGGTTAGAAAATAGAGCCGTAGATGCCTTATCCAGACGAACTGATGGGGTGGAATGCAATTCTCTCTCTACTTGTTACTTTGGCAGCCGTAAGGAATGGGAAGAGGCTATTTAGCAAGATCCTAAGCTGAAAAAAATCTGCCTAGACTTGATTATGGATCCCAAAAGCCATCCACATTTTCACTTAGTGGGACACCAACTTTTCTATGATGACCGACTAGTATTACCTCGCGCCAGTCCGCAAGTTGAACTCCTCCTTCAGGAATTTCACTCATCCCCCATGGGTGGACATTTGGGGATTTTCAGGACCTATAAGCGGATGTCTCAGGTTGTCTATTGGGAAGGTATGAAGAGTGACATTATGACGTTTGTTCACAACTGTGTTACATGCCAACAGAATAAATATGACAACCTTCAGCTCGTCAGACTGTTGCAACCATTACTGATACCAACCCAAGTTTGGGAGGACCTTTCTATGGATTTCATCATAGGCCTACCAAAAGCTCAACGAGTAGATACCATACTAGTGGTGGTTGATCGGTTAACCAAGTATAGCCACTTCATACCTTTCCAACATCCTTACACTGCACAATAGGTAGCTAACCTCTTCATCCAAAACATTGTTAAACTACATGGGTTCCCACGAACAATCGTCTCGGATCGAGATAGACTCTTCATGAGCATTTTTTGGGAAGAGATGTTTAAACAATCAGGTACGAAGCTACACATGAGCACAACGTATCACCCTCAGTTAGATGGCCAAACGGAAGTGGTTAACCGTTGTGTTGAGACCTATCTCTGTTGCCTTGCGGGACAACAACCAAAACAGTGGCCTAAGTGGTTAAATTGGGCAGAATACTGGTTTAATACAACCTTCAATCGGTCCTCAGGTATGTCTCCTTTTCGAGCACTGTACGGCAGAGATCCACCAATCCTCCTTAGATATTCCAAACATGCATCCGTGGTGGCGGCAGTTGACGAGCAAATGATCGAAAGGAATCACATTCTGGATGAATTAAAACTCAATTTATCCCAAGCTCAAGGCGTGATGAAGTCCTATGCAGATGGTAAGAGAAGAGATGTTCAATTCCAACCAGGTGATTTCGTTTACTTAAGACTTCAACCTTATCATCTTAAATCATTGGCTCGAAGGCCCAATGAAAAACTCAGCCCCTGATTCTATGGACCTTATGAAGTGACCGAAAAGGTTGGTCCTATGTCATACCGTTTGCAACTTCCCCCCACAGTCTGCATCCATAACGTGTTCCACGTCTCCCAACTGAAAAAGGTTACCTCTCAGCCAATCACCTCACTTCCACTCCCTCCCATTCTTAATGGAGATATGGTACTCCAAGTCGAGGCCGAGCAAGTTTTATGAAAGCAAAGGTTGTTAAATGGGGACTATGAGGTTCTGATCAAGTGGAAGGGTCTACTGACTTGTGATAACACCTAGGAGCCCTATACAACCATCAACCACCAATTTCCTTCTTTCCATCTTGAGGACAAGGTGGCACTCCTTGTGGAGGGTAATGATGGACCCAAAATAGCCAGCTGGTACTCACGCAAGACAGCCAACAGAAAATAGGGGCAAAAGGGGTAAATTACCCAAGGATAGATGTCTAGATTAGTTGTTAGAATCAGAATGTCAGAATAAAAGGGCAGTGGTACCAGAGAGAGAGGATATCAATTGTTGTGTGCATGAATTGAGTGTGGGAGGTGCTGGCCCTCGAAGACCAACTGGTGTTACTGTTTTATTGTTTTATTCATATTCATACAGACTCATTGTTACTCTTAAACCCTCTATTATGATTAATATACCATTTCCATTATTTTGAGCTGTTGTGTTGGATTGATGCTAATACATTGTTGAATGTTACATCTGCATAGTTCTTATTCTTGTATTTGAGCTGTGTGTTGCGTGTGAGTTGAGAAAAGGGTTTGGTAAAGTGCTGGGTTCCATTAGAATCCACATTAATAGAACGTCTAGATTGCTTTCTCTCTTTTTTATTTTTTCCAGTCTCATCTAATTTTTTTCTCCACTTCATATTTTCTCCTCTTCATGCATCTATTGGTATTAGAGATTTGTCTTGTCCTAAATTAATTCGACTTATAATGTTCATGAACATACTTTACTTGGCCAACACTTTTTTACATTGCCATTGTGGTGAGTAGTGACCAGAGTATAGAAAAATGAGAAATTTAGATGGCACCACCCCGAACTATTGTAGATAAATGAGCTTTTGGTCAGGCATACTGTTGATCTTGATACTGGCAGCTTGTGGACCAAGATTATTGACTTGTTCAAGATATAAGAATTTCAGCAAATAGCAAGGTTCTTAACATTCAACTCTAATTATGGTTAAGAGTGATAGATCTTTTAATTCTTTATTTTAATTGTTATTTAATTTTTTAAGATACAAGGCATCCTTGAAAAGAAACATGGAAATTTCACAGCAAAACCAAAATTGCTTGAAAAATCCCCCCGCCTCAACAGAAGAAAAAAAAAAAAAAAAATTCTCTATAATAGATGGTGCTAAATTTTGTTGTCAAAAAGGAAATGATAGATGACAAAGGATTTCTAGAAGAAGCAATCTTATAGTAATTAACCTAGAATTGTCAATGACAGAATAGGGGTATTTTCTGTGCAAATGAAGTGGAGACAATGTTATTCTTCACGTAATTTCAGGGATTTTACGAGGAACATATACATGCAAGATCATGTAAATGTGTGACTATATTATAGATATGCATATTTTCTCTCTCTAATTTTTCCTAGTATTAGTATCTATTCTTGTACCTTATTTGATCTTGCATCATTGTCAGGGAGAAGGCAGGACCCGATTGAACCATCAGGTGGAAAGATAAATGATGTATGTTTGTTCAAAGACAGCGGGTTGGTGTTGCTGGCTTTAGATAGCAGCCAGATACCAGCTTACTTCATACCTGATTTGGGACCTAGTCCCAAATGGTGTGCTCCAATGGAGAACATGACGGTGTGTTATAAATTTTAGTTTATTTGCTTCTTACCTTGCCTTTTGTTCATTTCATTTGGAGTGCTGATTTTTTCTTTTTTGGGTCTATTATACAGGAAGAGCTAGAGGAAGCTGGACAAACAACCATATATGATAACTACAAATTTTTGACTAGAGAAGATCTTGAAAAGTTGAATTTGACCAGTCTGATTGGCACCAATCTTCTAAGAGCTTACATGCATGGCTTCTTTATTGATTATCGACTATATAAGAAGGTGAGATTGCTTCAGTGAATATATATTTTCAGTTTTCATGGAATATATAGACAGTCATAGGAAACTCAAGAATGTTTTTTAAGGTTTATTTTGTTTTCCATCCACTGGGGCTTTTGCGGGGAATGTGTATATTCTATTGTAGTGAATGAAGTTGATCATTCAAAAATCAATCAGATCTGTCAGATCTGTTTGAGGGAATGAAAAAAAATTGTCATTCAAATACTTTGATTGCACACTATGGCAACTTTTTTAACTTGTTTCAATATATACTTGGGTTATATATATTTATATTGCACAATATGGTATATGGTAGTATTGGATAGCTTTTTGGATTTAATAACATGGCTGCCCAAAAATGTTCTAATGCTATTCTATTTTCAGGCAAAGGCAATAGCAGATCCTTTTGCGCATGAAACCTATAAAGAGGAGCAGAAACAAAGGAAACTTGAAGAGCAACGTGCATCTAGAATTACGGTGAATATTTATATTGTCAAAATCAGCATTTTTATGTTCCTTAAAACTGTTTGTATCAGAAGTATTTATGTCTGGATATTTCTGCCATGTTCAGAAGTATTTATAAAACTTTCTATGAAAAAAGCAATTGAGTTTTGCGTGTCCACAATCTGATAGCCTTATTAGTATTGATTTTGAGAGTGAAAAGGCATCTTGTACTAGTTTTTTGTAAGAATTGTTTGTATTTTTGAAACACTGCTTTCTAGAAATATCAAAATGTCTTTTAATTGTACATGTGAGATTAATACTAGTTTTTGGACAATCTGTTTCGTCTTTTGAAAATTGTGTTTTTCAAATATAATATTGGGTGCTCTTTATTCTGCTTTTAGATTTTTATAGGAGATAACTATGTTTGAAAATAATATTGAACAGGCCCTAAATTTCTATATTTGTTAAGGAGACAAGTGTGAAAAATTAAAATTGATTTCTTACTGCATGTTCTGTTTCAAAATGACTTTTTTATAAGTTCATGGTTCCCTGATGTAAACCCTTGGGCTTCCTGGATTTCCTTCTTTCTTACTCATTTAGTTTGGTAAAGTAGGAAGATCTGATTTGGCCTAATTAATATATATATCCTTCTTGATGCAGCTTAAAAGGAAATTACCCAAGGTTAACTGTGGTCTTGCAGCTCGTATCCTTGAAAATGAAGAAGCTGAAAACGAAAGTAAAGATGTTGACGACAACGAGTCTAAGAAGAAATCCAAGAAGAAGAAAGGCCTTGGCAGTGGTGTTTTCAAAAATGAACGATTTGCAGCAATGTTTGAAAATAAGGTATCATAATCTGATTATCTGATTCTACTATCTGTTGTCGAGTTTAATATTATAATTTTCTTAATTTTCATATTATCTGTTGTAATGGTTTTATTTATGATGAGTTCTAACCTCATTGAGCTCTGATCCCTTGTGAAATAGCAAATATACTAACCTTTCTCCATTAGCATGTTGCAAGACTTCTTGTTTGTTACAAGACACCCAAGATAATATATTGCATTTGTAAGACATTTTTTGCAAATCATCTTACAAATGCAATGCACAAGACATTACTTTGAAAGTGGGAATTTGTGTAATTTGTTTTTTTCCCTCAAAAGGGGCTAAAATTGTTTAAATTTTGGATGAGGGTTATACTAATTATTTGTTGGGAGGAACTACAGGTATAATTCCCACCTTTAGTACTTGATTAGCATATTAATGGGGGCAACTACTGAATTAGAGAGAATAAAGTAAAGGAGTAGAGATGAATTGAGAATTATAAAAAAAAAAAAAAAAAAAAAAAAAAGAGCGCCTAGAGAAACTAAAACCAAACTCAATAAAAAGAAGCTAAAATTGAGGGACAGAATTGATAAAGAAAAAAAAGAAATTAACAGGAGAAAGGGCAGAAAGTGTAATCAACATTCTAATTATCTGGATGGCTGCTTCTTTAACTTTTTCTTCTCCCATCTCTGTGTTTGGTTGGGGTTTATTAGAATTTAAAGGCCAGGACAGCCAGTAGAATGTTTTTTTCTTTGGGACTCTTTGTAAAGCTTCTTGGGAAGAAAGAAACCAAACTGGAATGTTGGTGAGGTGTATCATGTACAATGTACATGCAGGGTGACATCTGGGAGATTTAATTGGGATTAATTACATTTCACCCTATGTGCTTGGTCAGATGCTTAATAGCAAACAAACATCATTCATAATTTGCCCAAACAAAAAAAAACAACTTTGAAGAAGGTTAACCATTATTTTAACACTAATAAAGATTAAGCTGCCATTTCAACAACATTCATTCAAAACAAAAAATACTGATTGGTTTGGTAGTAACAAAACACTCATTATTTATTATTGTGCCAATAAAATACAACGTTTAAGAAAGTGAAACAAATATAACATAGTCATACATCACAAATATAATAACTCTAATACAAGAATAAACAGCTATCCATCTATAATTAGGTGTGATTCATATCAGAAAAACCCTCATTCTCACAATATTGTACTCTAACTCGACACAATAAACATCTTTAAAATTCTCTCCAGGAAAAAGCTCATCAATAGTGGCAGAGTAATCTCTGATTTAGGAATAACTCTCCCGATGGAGGCGCAAGCTAGATATCGTAGATGGGTATCAGAATTGCATTTCGTATATCAAGAGTAACTCCTTCGCAAACAATTAATGAGACTCTGCTCATGCTCAGATATGAATGATTTCAAGAAAGGTAATCAATTTAATTCCTCTAAGAGGCGGACAAGGTGATTGATGTTGAAAAAATAAAGCAGTTATGAGTCGATCGAAACGGTAGGTGGGAGAGAAGTAGTAGCTTGAACCAGCATCCCGCTGAAGTTTGTTTATAATATTTTAGTGCTAATTAATTTAGGTGATTAATTATTTTTTCATGATAAAGCCAGAGAAAGTGTAATTTGGTGGGTTTCAATTGTACGTGCTTGTTCCAGAGCTCTAAGGATTCAGGTCCAAAAAACCTTTCATTTTGCAAGTAACAGTTCAGCGTATCCCCATATGTAAAAAAATGTAAACAAGATTTTAAAAGAAGAATTAATTAAAACCTCCTCAGCACGGCTATGGAAGATCACCGTCCTCTAAAAAATCAGAACAATAGTACAAAGCGTTGAATGATTGATGACACATTAAGTATATGTCAAAGATGTTAATTTTATTTATTTATTTTTGAGAAGAATTGTTACTATTGTGTTTGTTAGAACAAGTCCTTAATTGATAAAAGTCATGACAGAAAGCACTATTATATATTAATAAATAGAAAGTGAAAAGGGAATTATATATTGGGAAAAAAAAAATGAATTGGGTTACTATAATCAAAATAATTAAAATTTGGGATTCACTAACCAAGTCATTAAAAATCAAAAACCCCTTCAGTATTGGATTAGTGGATTAATCATAAATTAAAATGAAATATTTGAAATAAAAATTAAAAAAGGAAAACGCAAACCAAAGAGGAAACTTAACTTCTCTCAAACTTCAAATTCGGTTGATTCTCAAATGGAAAACCAAAATAGGAAGTACATTCAATATAAACTTTCTAACTGAAACTCTTTTGTCTAAAAATTAAAAAGATAATAACTTAACTAAATAATGATTAAACAACCAAAATTCATCAGCTCATTCTTAATGTGCAATTATGGGCGCATGATTTATGATAGGGAAGCTTTAGATAGATTATGGAGGGAGAATAAGTTGTTGAATGAGATACGAACTTAATTTCTTTTTGGTTCTTCCTAGAAATTAGGTTATTTTTTAAACCATTCTGAAAGTTTTCTTTAAAAAAAAAAAGAATTGAAAATGGAAAACTTGAAATTAAAGTTGGGTAGAATTACAGACTTGCTCGTTGTTATTGTGAAGACTTTCCCGCTGTGTATTCTCACTATCTTTGTTTTCTCTGCTTTGAGTCTTCTTTGTGTCTCATTTTATGTGTTTTTAGAGCCAAACCCAGGGGATTGTCTAAAGGATGGTGTTTTGTTGTTGATTTTTTAGCTAGATTCTCTCTTGGGTCTTATCTCCTATGTTGGTTTAGATAGGCTCTCAAGAGAATTATGTAGCGTCAAGCTTAGACATTTGTTTATTTTTTGCACCCTACACGGGGATGTTCTGATATAGGTTGGCCGCCTTTTTTGTAAGCCTTTGTAAATCATTCTTCTTTTAAATACAATTTACTTAGGAAAAAATAAAAAGTTGGGTAGAATTATTAAAAATTATTTTAAAATACCTCTTTTTGATCTACTTAACTTCTCCTCCATCATCTTCCCCTCAATCTATCTATCTTTTTTTTTTTTTCATTCATTTTTTGAGGGTGTCAAACCTTGAACCAGGGTAACATTATTGACATACATATAAGTGAAAAGGTGGTAACAAGAATATTGACATAAATATAAGTGAAAATTTTGAAGAAAAACAAAGGAATAATACCTCGTTTGGATCACTAGTGAAGGCATAATTTGGTTCACATTTTACGTCATAGTTCTAAGTAAAAAATAATAAGTTAGAAAAATTTTAAGAAAAGAAAGGTATTTTAAAATACCTTATTTGTATCACCAGTAAACGGTGGCAAATGGGAATCTAGAAACTTCCCATTTCGCTTAAACCTCGAGGTAGAGCATGTCATTTAATTTACTCTTATATACCAACCCTCCTGGCTCGACCCTGGGACCAAGCAATATGACCCCAAAGAGCATAGACACCACTGAGTCAACAGAGGGCCAGTGGAAAGAACTTTCAAATCTTTCCATTTTGTAATCTTATTGATACAATCTTCTTCACACTTAAACTCCTCCGTCTCATTCAGTAACCTATTCATATAAACTCCACCCCATACAAACTCACTCACTCAGTATCTCTCACCTTCGTGGCTTCCACTTTTATTTTCCTGATCAATGGAACAATACCCTTTTTTTCCTTTTTCTTTTTCTTCTTCTTCTTCTTCTCCTCCAGGGAATCCAACTCCAAATATTTTTCATTCACCATGTTGGAATTGGGAGTAATAGACTTAACACTTAATCTAAAGAAAGCAATGAATTCTCATACTTTATTCATCAATGTTTAACTTCTTTTATACAAGAAAAGAAATACTAATCCTACTTCAATATGGAAAAATGAAATATACTTTCCTAATTAAACACAAACAAAACTCCTGTGAAATAATATTTCTAATTAAGTTCTACTTCCCTAATTCGACTCATATTAAGAAAAGGAAAATACATAAACTCATATTCTCATTTTTAATTAAACTAATATCCTAAAACTGGAAACAAACTTAAACTAGAACTCTTGCTTGAATTTTCTGTTGCTACGCTTTCTTTTCTTCTTTTCTTCATCAAGTTTGTGCCGCAACATGCGTCTACTTCTTCCTCGTTTCTTCTTTGTGTCTTCAACTTGAGCCATGTTTGCATGCACCAAAATAGGTTCATTTTTCAACACTCCTTGAACCTTTTTGGTGCTAATTCCACGCAAGTTCTTTGACATTTCCGTTACTTGAAATTTGGAGCCACCATACTTCTTTTTCACTTCCTTTGACTTCTTCGCTTCTTGACTCGAATGATACTCCTCCTTAATTGGTTCTAACATGGCGCTTCTACAACTTTGATCAATCTCCTTAAGAGACTTCATTCCTCTTGCTCCCACATCAACCCCTTCATTTTCTTGAGGGTCTTTTTATTTTCTCCATGTTGTGGAACTAGGATAACTCAATCTATGTTGCCTTCCTACTTGGCAACTCCCATATGCTTTATCTATGACCTCTACGACCGGTAATATTGATACTTTCTCCTACTTACTTCTAAGGACATCAACATCCATAGCACTCCAATCCACTACAAAGCTTCTATTTCTCATGGGCACATTTATAAATTCAACTCCACTAGAGTCTTTTATTTTGCACACATTATTTGCAAATTCAAACACAAAACCTTTTTGCATCATTTGTCCAATACTTAGCAAACTATGATTTGAATCAGGCACAAAAAGAACATCTGAAATTAATTTCTTACCTTTTAATGTTGAGATAGCTATGGTACCTTTTCCTTTGATTGACACTTTGTCTCCATTACCCAATCTCACCATTCCTTGCATATCCTCCAATTTAGTGAACATCTCCACTTTGCTAGTCATGTGTTGAGTGCATTCACTGTCAATAAATCGTGAATCATTTTGCTCCTTAGGACATCATGGCAATTATAATGACTCTTTTTCTAGCTAGTGTACTCGTAAAATAACAGTAAAACTCACTAAATATATATATATATAGATAAGAAAATATACATATAAACGAGTATAAAATTATGGGCCCATATTTAATTATATACAAATCTTTACATAATATAATAAAGTCTCAAAATAGTAACTCGACAGTTTTGCCCAACCCTTCCATTGCGTGATGTTCTAAGTGACCGAATCTCACATGTTACTTGCAAAAACATTAAAAACAACTGGGTGAGCACTAATTGCTCAATAAGTAAACCCGCTATGCTACCTTTCTCTCTCCGTTGCTTAAATTCTGAATTTCTTTCCTTACTTCACACTTCCCCATTCTTCTCTATTCTTTCTCTACTCTTACTCAGTTTTTCTCTTTGTTCTTTCTCTGCTTTTCCTTCTTTTCTTTCTCTGTTCTTTCTCTATTCTTTCTCTCTCTGTTCTTTCTCTATTCTAATTTCCCACTACTCAGATAATGGGCATGGTATTATGCATATATATGATGCAAATGCACAAATGCATAAAATATGCATTTTCTTTTCTGTTTTTCTTTCTTTTCTGTGCTTCTTTCTTTCTCTTCTTTCTTTTCTTTCTATTCTTTCTTATCCTTTTCTTTTCTTTCTTATTCTTTTCTTTTCTTTCTTATTCTTTTGCCGATCGGACTCGGTTGAGGCATGGATTCGGAACCTTGGCCGTGTGACTGTATTCTTCTTTCTTGGGTATAGCCCTCATCCACATGCACTCTTACGGACCATACCAATTCTTCTTTCTTATTCTTAGGTCGCTCACTAAAGGCGGCATGCATGCGGGGAAAATTCTTCTTGTCACTCACGGGTTCCCCATTGCAACAACCTTTTCTTCTTTTTATCTTTTTACACTTCTTTAAATAAAAATTCAGATTTGAACTTCTTTAATATTCTCATTTCTTTCTATTTACTCTTTAACATTCTTTAGTGTTTTTTCATGCTCTTATGCGTATGTATGCATGTAGATGGTTTCATGCTTATAATTCTTTCTAAACTCACACGTTTAAATGCAATTATGCAATATGGAATGCAAACATTTCATTCTCTACCATCTACAAACGCATCTCAATATAACACATAATCATACTCATACATGCACTTCTCTTTGAAATTTCATCAAACAACTTATGTGCACAAATCAACTCTAATTTGGCTACGCTTCTATCTCTTTTCTAAGCCACCAAAAATTTAGTATAACATTCTCCATATTTAACGCCAAACCTGTCCAAAATGTACACTCCAAAATTTCTACTCTAATTCTTCCAAATTTCATCCAAACTCACATCAAATATCAAATATACCAACACTAATTCCAATGGATAAGTTATAATCATCATTCAACACCAAATCCATCAACAATTCTTCATATAAAACATATATATATGCATAAAAGGAATTCTTTACACAATAGTACTTAAATCATACTTACGATATGATTTACTTACCTTATATGTGAGTAATCCAACACTTTAAAAATCTTCTTTGAACCAACTCTCTTTTTCTTAAATCCTATGAACACAAATCATCAAAATTCAACACTTTAAAAAATTAAAACTCACTTCTTGGTGCAAGGATCTTACCTAAGGATGCTTGGGATTGAAAATCCACTAAAAAGTACCCAAAATCTATGAATTTCCCCTGAAGAAGAATTGAAGAAATTGAGAGGATTTGAAGGTGAAGGTGGCGTGAAAATGGATGAAGAATGGCTAGGGTTTCATTCTTCAATTCTTGATATAACATATTATTATTTATAGTTTCCCATTTTGCCCTTGCACTTTCTATGAAATTTCATCTATGTCCTTTAGTCAATTACCAAAATGCCCTTATTTTTATTAACTTCTCCCTGTTATTCTATCTCTTTTCACTCCCCACTTTTTTAACTAATTATATGTGAAAAGACCATTTTACCCCCAATGAAAATTTAAGGCATTTTCTTCACACTTTTTTCAAAATAAGTTTAACAAAAATCAACTAAGGGTAAAAGGGCGTAAGTAAAGCTACGTACCTCGATGTGGGCATTACAGCAATGAACAACAATTCTTCTATTAGGAAACAATCAAGTCGTGGCAGCGGAAAACAAAAATAATTTATGACATGGATCGTTCCTTAGAACCAAGATCAGGGCACAAATTTACAGTTTATACATTAAATAAGAATCTGCAGAAAATTCAATCTAGAGTTAAGAAATCATACACACGTTTGGAGGCTCATCCTACTTGTCTCTGAACGGATTTCGCTACCGACCCAAGAGTAGGATCAAACCAATGTAGTCCACCTGAAGATAACCCCAAGGAACTAAAGAGGGATTTGCTAGATCCTCTTTAGCCTTAAGAACCAAGAACAAATCAAGCAAATTTTTTTCAAGCAAAAAGGCAATCTGGCGTGGGGCAGAAGGTTTTTCTTTTAACGATTGAATGAATTGATTAATTAATTCACAAAGTGTTGCACTTATATAGTGCACACTTTGCCCTATTCCATCATGGAATAGGCTTGGGCTCCAACCCAAACACCCCTTGTATCCAAACAACCCCATTTAGATATTTTAATTTTAATTATCATTATCTCAATTAAATTAAATATATATATAAATAAATAATATTAACATTTAACAATAATGATAATTTATTTAAATATATGCGAACACATATTTAAACGTAATCTCACTTATTTAATTTTTATATCAAATTAATAAAGGCTACGATTTAGCAATTTAATTGCATTGTGAGATTACCAAATACCCTTTCGCCTAAAATAAGAAAACGCCTTTTATAAACTGTTCTTAATTATCTTCTTTATGTGTGACTATAGAGCTTCTATATCATACCGGCAGTGTGTAGTATCGTGATTAATACCAATAATCGTCTCACTACACACAGACCAGAGTTGACCCTAGCAAGGCATCATGGCCACCCGATAGATTCAGATTCAGCGAAGCAGCTACCTTTCAACGATATGGTTACCAATACAATCCAGTCTTTCATCATTCACTCTTATCTCACCGAGACCGAGGCATAGAATAGTGTCAACCTCTGATTACTCTCGATATGTAGTATTCAGTTACTGGTCCAATGACTGGAATTATAACTATAGGTAACAACTCAACCCCTGTGGCCACAGTTTTAAGTCATTTTCCATTTACTGAATTACGCTGTGAGATAACTTCCCCCCGGTACCCGGGAGTGATGATCCTCTGTCTATCCACCATAGTCTGTGATACACTCCTTAATGCAGCTATCTACCGTATTGACAACTATGAAATGAGAATAACTGCGTTGGCTAGTGTCAACTGCACCAATCGTGGCAGAAGGCATTCTGGTGACTCAAGTTAAGGATCACATGCACCCACTTCGTTAGAGGATTTGTTCCATAGACACTGGGGTTACCATCCATATGGATCCTCTGGTGGGTCAGTCTAGGAACTTGCCTACAGCAGCAACCATGTGTGTCACCAGTGTTTCACCATACAACCTTCACAAGTGAGATAGTCACTATCCTTTCGACAGGGTCGTTCAACACTATGATAGCCTTACCGTATTATCTGTGCCCTTACTTCAGAATATACTGGGTTACGGATTTTTTTAGAAGGTGGTCACCATATGTGCTCATAGGGTTCTCACTATCAATATTTGAAACACTTGATACCCTCGTCACGGTTCTACCATTCTAGTAATATAATCATACATACAATAATGATTTTGCGCGATATAAATAAAAGTGCCTTTTTTGATTAATGAACATTATTACAAAGAGTCATTCTACATAATTGATGGCTCTAGGGTGTTAGAGTAGTGCCCTAGGCCAATCAATATTGTAGAATTGATTGTTTAATAATGTTCATTGATAAATAAAGGCATTTTATTCTATATCGCGAATCATCTTGTATGTATTGATATATGTCCTTAGAATGGTAGAACCATGATGAGGGTATCAAGTGTTTCAAATCTTGATAGTGAGAATCCTATGAGCACATATGGTTGCCATTCTAGAAACTCCGTAGCCCTAGTATTATTCTAAAGTAGGGCACAATAATACGTAAGGCTTCATAGCGTTGAACACCCTGCGAAAGGCAGTGACTGCTCTCACTTATCCAGGTTTTTGGTTACAACCTGGTGCAATCATGGGTGCTTGCTGTCGGTTCACTGGACTGACCCACCAGATTCCATATGGATGTAACCCCAGTGTCTATGGACAAATCACTAACGAATAGTGGTGCATGTGATCCTTAGCTTGAGATCACAGAGCGCCTTGTGCACCGATTGGTGTAGTTGACACTCCCAATGCAGTTCTATTCAGAGTTGTCAATACGGTAGTGATGGCTGCATCATGAGTGTATCAAGACTATGGTGGATATGTAGAGGATTCATCACTCCCGGGTACGGGGAGAGTTATCATGGCGCAATTCAATAAATCACAATGAGACTAAAACTGTGGCCACAATGGGATTGAGTTATTGCCTACTCCAGTTTATATCAAGTCATTGGCCCAGTAACTGAATACATATCAAGAGTAACCGAGGTGACACTATTTCTATGCCTCGGTCGCTTGAGATAACATATGATGAAAGGATTGGATTGTATGGTAACCATATCGTTGACAGTAGCGCTTCATTGAATCCGAATCTATCGGGTGGTCATGATGCCTGCTAGGGGCCACTTGGTCTATGTATAGTGAACGATTAATTGGTGTTAATCGCGATACTACACACTACAAGTATGATGAGAGCCTAGTGTCACACACATAAATATAATTTAGACCGAAGTTTGTAGAAGGGCGTTTTTGTCTTTGAGGCGAAATGGTATTTGAAATTCACAGTGCTTAAATTCTGAGGTCGTAGCATTTATTTAATTTGTTAAATTAAATAAGTGAGATTATATTTAAATATGTGTTTCATATATTAATTAATTAGCTTATTGTTAAATGTTAATATATTAATTGAAATAATGATATTAAAATTAAAATACTCATGGGGTTGTTTTTGACATGGGGGCTGTTTGGGTTGGGGCCTAAGCTTATTCCTAAGTTGAATAGGGTTTCAAATGCACTATATATGCATGTTCCCATGACATTAATAACTTTTGATAAAGTCTTTTATATTCATTGATTGAAAATTCAGCTCCTTTTTCTCTCTTCCCACGCCAGTTTTGCTCTTGGTTGAATCAAACATTTCATTTGATTTTTGTTCTTGGTTTTTAAGGCTAAAGAGCATCTAGCAAATCCCTATTAGTTCCTTGGGATTATCTTCATGTGGACTAACGGTGCTTCGATCCTCCCCTTGGATCGTAGCGAAACACATCGGTGATAAAGTTGGAGGAGCCTCCAAACGTGGGTATGGTTCTTAACTCAGATTTTTTTTTTTTTATTGATTTTAAGGCATAGATTATCAATTTGTACCCTGATCTTGGTTCTAAGAACGATCCATGATGTTTATGATTTTGTTTCCGCTGCCATAACTGATCATTTCCTAACAGTGTATCACAGCCATGGTACCAAATTTATAGTTCATTGTTGATTTATAACATGTCTGGTTGATAACGTTATTTTTGTTAAATCTGCAAAATCGCTTTTGAATGAGTGATTCATTGAATAATTGGTTTTAATAGTGTTGATGGATGTTATAATTGGTTGGTTGGTATCCTATCGAATGCTGTGCATTCTATTTGATTTGGATACGTGTTATTACATGAAAAACTGCAAAAACGCGAACTGTACATTTTTGGGATTTTCAGACTTCGCCGCGGCGAAAATACCACTTTGCCGTGTCAACGTTCTTGCTGGAATTTTCAAAGAAGTAGCTTCGCCGCGGCCGAATAAAACTTTGTCACAGCAACAAAGTTGTTGTCCCTTCTTCATTTTTTCACGAAGGGACCAAACTGAGTTTTTAATACCTATAAAGCCAAAATCATTCTGCACATTAAGAAGATAATTATATAATCCACCCAATTCAAATTGATTATTTTTGAAATGTATTGTCATGTACTTGTTTGTATATTGCATGGTGCCGCGTACATGAGCCCTATGACCTATGGTGATGTTTTATTATTTTGGGTATGTATAGTTTGTAAGTTTTAGAATAAGGCTGCGTGTTTTGCCTTCCTTCCCCTTCTCCGATGTACATTCTCTTCTCATCTCATTCCCTTCGAATGTAAATCGAGGTTTCTAAATTTATTGATGTAAATTTACTTTAGATTAATTTTATTGTAAATTTAGTATAATGTTTTTGTAATGACTTGAGGCGGAGCAAGAGACGGCAATTGTACTTGAAGACTCAAGATATTCATTACGACCTCTAGGTGACCTACCGATTCCTCGAGGCTCGAGGAAATGGTTTTAGTTGAGCCATGTACCGCAGTTTTAATATTTTGTTTAGAATGCTCTAAGGTTGAATGTTCAATAACATGCCAAACAATGTCATTCTAACAAAGATAATAATCTGTTGAGACATTAAATAATAAACCCTCAATTAAAGAATATTGTCAAGTATGCCTTCCATCACCATTGTTTTAATCAAACCACTGTTTGTCAGAGCCTGTTCGCCAAAGCGAAGGTACACTCTACCATGGGAGGTTAAATTCATTGTAGTTTTTCCTTAATGGTGATGGGTTACTTAAAATACAGTTTTGCTTGTTCACACAAACGAAGGTTAACGCGTCAATGCATAGTATGAGTACACAATTGTGGTTTACCGGTGGCATGTAGTGTCCACTCTAATGATACATAGAATCACACTTGAGGACGATGGTTAGGGCCTTTGATTGTGTGTTGGCTTTGTTGGCTTCTTCCATTTGAGGTTGATAGTAGGAGCTATCAACTGGTGTGGATTAAGTTTGTTGGCCTACCTAATCAACTCATTTTGCGTTTTTCGCCAAAGCAAAGATTGAATGGGCTAGAGGGATCTAGTCCCTAAGAAAGCCAACGGGCTTCCCGAGTTTATAAGGAGGGCTATTGACTTAAGAAAATAGGGGAGCATCATTTAATAAAAAGACCATATTAAATAATAATGAACTTTATAAGACTTTTAATGGACTCTATCTTTTCTGCAATTGTAGATTCACAAAATGGCATATGAACCTGCGACCGATAATCGAGAAAGAAAACAAGTTGGATAGGATTTCATTGCTCAGACTGGTATCATAATCTTCGGATTATACTCAAGTCAGAAAAGAAATTTTATATCCTTGAAAAGCCATACATGGCTGAGCCTGATCCTGATGCCACTCAAGAAGTAAAGGATACTTATCAAAAGTTCTTTAATGATGCTGATGGCGTTCAATGCTTGATGTTAGCATCGATGACACTAATGCTGCAAAAACAGCATGAGAATATGGACGCTGTTGCCATTATTCTACACCTTAAGGAGCTTTTCGAAGGGAATGCTCGACATGAGAGGTACAAGGTGTCAAAAGCACTGTTTGGAAGTCGTCTGACTGAGGGAGCCCAAATTGGTCCTCATGTGCTCAAGATGATCGAGCACATAAAGAGGCTTGAGACTTTGGGATTTGACTTGGATGCAGAATTACAAATGGATTTAATTCTGCAATCCTTGCCTGACTCTTATGCACCGTTCATAATGAACTTCAATATGAACACAATGGTGAAAACCCTGTCAAAGCTTTTGAACATGCTGAGGACTGCAGAGTAGGACTTGAAGAAGTCCAAGCTTGTTTTACTAGTTACTGTCAGTAAAGGAAAGGGTAATGGCAAGGGTAAGGCCAAGGTCAAACCCAAGTCCAAGCCCAAAGGACAGGTTGCTCCTTAGCCTGAGAGTGGCACAGGGAAGGGCAAAGTAGTCTGCTTCTATTGTGGCAAGCCTGGCCACTGGAAGAAATACTGCAAGGCATTCCTCGCAAGCAAGAAGAAGTCAGATGCTGCGACTTCAGGTATATTTATGATTGAGATTAACTTTTCTCCCTCAACATCTTAGGTCATTGACACTGAATGTGGTACTCACATTTGTTTTGATGTACATGGACTAAGGCAAAGTAGAGTGCTCGCTAAGGGAGAGGTGGACCTATGAGTTGGAAATGGAGCGCATATGGCTGTAGGGACTTATTGTTTATCTTTGCCTATGGGCTTGTTGTTGGAACTACATAACTGTTATCACATACCTTTTATTTCTAGAAATATTATCTCAATATCCGCTTTGGATAATGTAGGGTATCATTTTGAGATATCTAATGGATCGTTATCCTTTAGTTTGAATGGTATTCTATTTGGAATTGCAAGGTTATATAATGGGTTATATGTTCTTGATTTAAACAATAAAGATATTCTCAATGTTGAAACCAAGAAAGCTAAACATAGCGATCAAAACCAGACATATCTCTGGCACTGTAGATTGGGTCATGTTAATAAGACTCGCATTGCAAAATTTCAAAGGGATGGAGTTTTGGACCCTTTTGACTTTCAATCATTTGAGGTATGCGAATCATGCCTATTAGGCAAGATGACCAAGTCTCCTTTCACAGGACAGGGTGAAAGGGCTACTAAACTGCTAGACATCATCCATAGTGATGTATGTGGTCCATTAACAGTTGAAGCCAGAGGTGGATATTCGTACTTCATCACATTTACTGATGATTTCAATAGATACGGTTATGTCTACCTTATGAGACATAAATCTGAAGCCTTTGATAAATTCGAAGAATTTAGGAATGAAGTACAGAATATGTTGGGCAAAAGTATTAAACTTCTTCGGTCGGATCAAGGAGGTGAATACTTAAGCTCAGGGTTTTCTGAATATCTGAAGGAATGTGGGATAGTATCACAACTCACCCCTCTATATACACCCCAACACAATGGAGTATCTGAAAGGAGGAATAAGACCTTACTTGACATGGTTAGGTCCATGATGAGTTTTAGTGATCTACTGCATCATTCTGGGGTTATGCCCTAGAGACTGCGACTCACGTTTTGAATCGTGTGCCATCAAAGTCTGTAGATAAGACTCCATATGAGTTATGGAGTGGGCGAAAGCCCAACTTGTCTTATCTAAGGATTTGGGGTTGCGAAGCTTATGTTAAGAAATTAACTTTGAACAAGCTGGGCCCAAAATCCTGTAAATGTATATTTNTTGTTGGAACTACATAACTGTTATCACATACCTTTTATTTCTAGAAATATTATCTCAATATCCGCTTTGGATAATGTAGGGTATCATTTTGAGATATCTAATGGATCGTTATCCTTTAGTTTGAATGGTATTCTATTTGGAATTGCAAGGTTATATAATGGGTTATATGTTCTTGATTTAAACAATAAAGATATTATCAATGTTGAAACCAAGAAAGCTAAACATAGCGATCAAAACCAGACATATCTCTGGCACTGTAGATTGGGTCATGTTAATAAGACTCGCATTGCAAAATTTCAAAGGGATGGAGTTTTGGACCCTTTTGACTTTCAATCATTTGAGGTATGCGAATCATGCCTATTAGGCAAGATGACCAAGTCTCCTTTCACAGGACAGGGTGAAAGGGCTACTAAACTGCTAGACATCATCCATAGTGATGTATGTGGTCCATTAACAGTTGAAGCCAGAGGTGGATATTCGTACTTCATCACATTTACTGATGATTTCAATAGATACGGTTATGTCTACCTTATGAGACATAAATCTGAAGCCTTTGATAAATTCGAAGAATTTAGGAATGAAGTACAGAATATGTTGGGCAAAAGTATTAAACTTCTTCGGTCGGATCAAGGAGGTGAATACTTAAGCTCAGGGTTTTCTGAATATCTGAAGGAATGTGGGATAGTATCACAACTCACCCCTCTATATACACCCCAACACAATGGAGTATCTGAAAGGAGGAATAAGACCTTACTTGACATGGTTAGGTCCATGATGAGTTTTAGTGATCTACTGCATCATTCTGGGGTTATGCCCTAGAGACTGCGACTCACGTTTTGAATCGTGTGCCATCAAAGTCTGTAGATAAGACTCCATATGAGTTATGGAGTGGGCGAAAGCCCAACTTGTCTTATCTAAGGATTTGGGGTTGCGAAGCTTATGTTAAGAAATTAACTTTGAACAAGCTGGGCCCAAAATCCTGTAAATGTATATTTGTGGGGTATCCAAAGGAGACCAAAGGATACTATTACTACCACCCAGAAGAGCGCAAAATTTTTGTTGCTCGTTCTGTTGTCTTCCTAGAAAAGGAATTTTTTCTAAGAAGTACTAGTGGGAGAAAAGTAGAACTCAATGAAGTTCTAGAACCACAAATTATATTAGACAAAGGACAGGATGATGTGCCACAAGAAGTGGTTGAACATCATAAGGAGGTTACTCCACAAATTATGGATCAAAATGAACCACCTCAAGCAGCACAGGAGCTACGTAGATCTGGGAGAGTACTCCATGAATCCGAGAGATACGGTTATCTCGTGACTTAACATGGTGACGTACTAGTTTACCAAGACGATGAACCCAGAACCTACGAAGACGCTATATCAGATCCAGATTCTGTTAAATGGCTTGAAGCCATGAAATTTGAGATGGACTCTATTTACCAGAACCAAGTTTGGTCTCTGGTGGAACCACTGATGCGTTGTTACTACAACATGCATAAATAGCAAGTGCACTAGTCGCACAAAGTAATAAAGTGATGAGTGCGTATCGTTTCCACGAGGATTGGTTGCTAAGCACTAAGTTTTCTACTGTTTTCAAGTTAGAGCAATCGAATTTGTTTGGATTAATGGGAGAAAATTAAACTTAAAACTAAAACAAAANTTTGTAAGTCGTAAATTAAGGCTATTTGTATTACAAAATGAATCACCCCTAAGCAGAGATCAGTGGTTTTGCATATTGTTACTCTTTGATTACTGATGTTTATGAATATAAAATGTAAAGGATAAGCATAAAGATTGATAGATAGATAGATCTAGTTGATGAAATCTATCAATTTATGAAACAAATTATTCTTAAAACCAACGTATCAATTCTAGTCTCAAGTTATTCAAAAACCCCGACATAATGATTTAACAAAAAACTTCTCGTGCAATCTCTCAAATCCTTTTGTATTCCATTCAACCAATTCTCTAAATCTTAAACATAAATTAATAAAATTCAGTCTGACACTATCATAAGCATAGTCACAAATGTAAATCAATGAAAACAAACAAATTTAATATCATTAATTATATATAATCTATAATGGAAGAATTGATCTACATGGGAAATTAGAACACTTACCTGACTAGGAAGGAACACAGGCCACTTGCACTCACTAATTTCTTCTTCCTACTCGTCTTCTTTTCAACCTTTCTACCATCTCCAATTATTTCCTTTCAACCATGATACAAAACATTGTGGTTTTCTTGTAGCAAATATATTATATCCCATAGAAAAGCCGATCACTAATGCTCATCCATAACCCATTAGATTGACTTTCCAATCAAACTACATTGAAATATTGTCTTCTTTAGAGAATACCATCGGCATTGGTTCTGGTGCCTCTAATGCTACATTTTTTGACAATGGAAATCCACACAACCCCAAGTTCCCAACATAAGAATCATTTTTGAAAGGTATTAAATTGGTTTCCTTGAGGTATAGGTCTAACAAGTTGTTTATAAGAAATGTTAATACGAAAAGAAATGGGACTAATGGTATTCTTTTAGCCCAAGGAGAAATGGAGGACCAAAGGATAAGTGATGGATCGGCCCAAGAGAGTTTGTGTGCTCAAAATGAGTTTAAGAAGCTCAATTATAGCCCCAATTCCCCAATTGGTGACTTTCTTAACTCAACCCAATATTTGGATGCAATATAATTTGGTGGGATCAATTAACTTAATAAGGGAGGAAATTAAGGAGGGAAAATCAATTATGCACATGGGAGCTCTTACTCACTTTTCGTTTCGGCAAGAGACAAGATGACAACACTTTGGTGGCTCCTTGTCCCTTACCTTAAAGGGAAAGTCAAAGAATCTTGAAGACTCCTACGATTTTGTTAAATTATTTATTTATGTTTGTTCTTTTGCATTATCCCATGTAATATTTTGAACTAAAGTTGACTTGTAAGAATCTTGACCGGCACATGTAAGGTCTTAATTGTATTTAATTTAAGTTGTGCCACATGTACGGTCTAGATTAAATGTTTGCTAGGGCAACTTGTATGGCCACCTATTTAAGGCCGAATTTTCCCTCTTGTGAAAGGTTAGACATTGAATGAAGTTTAAGCTTTTGAGAGAGTTTCTTTTATCCTTTATCTAATCTTGCCAAGGGTTGGTGGTGGATCTCCATGGCTGGTTGGTTTCCTTTAGGCCTTGAATAATTGGCATTGTGCTAATATTGTTTAGTTGTTCTTTTGTGTATGTTGGTGTTATTATTTGTGTTGGCCGAAATTCTATCTTGGTGTTGATGTTATGTTGTTGATTTGAGTTATTAAGGAGCATTTGCTACCGATTTGAGCATTTGTCCTTGTTTGAAGTTGTTCGATGCATTTAAACTCACTCTAATCTACTGGAAACGGATCAAGTGGTATCAGAGCTTGGGTTGGTGAGTGAGATCTCTTCCTTTTTTCATTTTCTTTTTGTCAAAATTTGTGTTAGTGGACTGGAAAATCTAAATTAGTTGTTGGACTTATTTTGTGCTACATTTCTTCCTTTAAACCACACATCAACACACCCACCTTCCACTCCAAAACACTTAGTCGACTACTTCACCAAACACAATCCCAAATTACCTAAACACTCACTCCCTAAAACACTCTCCGCCATATTTCAACAAACACCATACAATGTCTCGCAAAAGTAGATCATTATCTCCTACACCACCCCCACCATGGGAACTAGTAACTACTAGGCTCAATGGATAGGTTAATGAGCTTAGTGTTAGAGTAGGTGCCCTAGAGCCAATCAATTATTGTAGAATTGACTCTTTGTAATAATGTTTATTGATCAATAAAAGACATTTTATTCTATATCGCGTAAATCATCATTGTATGTATTGATATATGTCCTTAGAATGGTAAAACCGTGACGAGGGTATCAAGTGCTTCAAATCTTGATAGTGAGAATCCTATGAGCACATATGGTGGCCATTCTAGAAACGTTCGTAGCCCTAGTATTATTCTGAAGTAAGGGCACATATAATATGGTAAGGCTATCATAGTGTTGAACGACCCTATCGAAAGGCAGTGACTAATCTCACTTATCGAGGTTGTTTGGTCACAACCTAGTGCAACACATAGGTGCTTGCTGTAGGCAAGTTCACTAGACTGACCCACTAGAGGATTCCATATGGATGGTAACCCCAGTGTCTATGGAACAACTCATTTAACGAATGGTGGTGCATGTGATCCTTAGACTTGAGATCACCAGAGCGCCTTGTACACCGATTGGTGTAGTTTGACATTAGTCCAACGTAGTTCTATTCAGAGCTGTCAATACGGTAGTGATTGGCTGCATCAAGAAGTCTATCAAGACTATGGTGGATAGACAGAGGACTCTATCAAGACTATGGTGGATAGACAGAGGATTCATCACTCCCGGGTATGGGGGAGTTATCTCACGGCGCAATTCAGTAAAAGGCAATGACACTAAAACTATGGCCATAGTGGGATTGAGTTGTTGCTCGATCCAATTTATAATTCAGGTCATTGGTCCAGTAACTGAATACATAATATCGAGAGTAACTGAGGTAGACACTATTTCTATGCCTCGGTCTTGTCGAGATGACGAATGAAGAAAGGATTGGACTATACAGTAAACATATCGTTGACAGGTAGCTGCTTCGCTGAATCCGAATCTATCGGGTGGCCATGATGCCTTACTAGGGGCCAATCTTGGTCTGTGTGTAGTGAGACGATTAATTAGTGTTAATCGCAATACTACACACTACCGGTATGATGAGGAGCCTACGGGTCACACTCACACACATAGAAGATAACTTAAGAACCATTTTATAACAAGGGCATTTTCGTCTTTTTAGGCGAAGAGGTATTTTTGTAATTTCACAATGCAATTAAATTTGCTGAGGTCGTAGCCTTTATTTAATTTATTAATAAAACTAAATAAGTGTTTAAATGAATTATTGTTATTGTTGAATGTTAATATATGAAATATATATATATTAATTGAATTTAACTGAAATAACGATAATAATTATTAAAATATCTAAATGGAGCTGTTTGGACATAGGGGTTGTTTGGGTTGGTGCCCAAGCCCATTCCATGATAGAATAGGGCATAGTGTGCACTATATAAGTGCAACACTTTATGAAATTATTAATGAATTCAATTCAATTCATTCACAAAGCAAAACTCCAGCCCCCTTTTTCTCTCCCACACCAGATTTCTTTTGCTTGAATCAAAGTTTCATTTTGATTTTGTTCTTGGTTCTTAAGGATAAAGAGGATCTAGCAAATCCCTCTTTAGTTCCTTGGGGTTATCTTCATGTAGACTAATGGTGGTTTGATCCTATCCTTGGATCGGTAGCAAAACCCATTCGGTGATAAAGTTGGAGGAGCCTCCAAACATGGGTATGGTTTCTTAACTCTAGACTGTTTTTTTGCAGATTTGAATTTAATGCACAGATTGTTAAATTTGTACCTTGATCTTGGTTCTAAGGAACGATCCATGATGTTTATGATTTTTGTTTCCGCTACCATAACTTGATCATTTCCTAACAGTTGTATCAGAGCCATGGGTACCAAATTTTACAGTTTATTGCATGGTTAATAACATGTATTTGATTTATAACATGTTATTTGTGTTAAAACTGTAAAATCTGCTTTTGAATGAGTGATTCAGTTGATCAATTGGTTTAATAATGTGTTTTTGAATGTTATATTGGTTGGTTGGTATCCTGGTCGAATGCTTGTGCGTTCAATTTGATTTGGATACGCGTTATTACACGAAAAACTGCAAAAACGTGAACTGCACGGTTCTAGGATTTGGAGACTTTGCCGTAGCGAAATAACAACTTCGCCACGGCAATGTTCTTACTGGAATTTTTAGGGTTACCTGTTTCGCTGCGGTGATAAAGTTGCTGTCCCAATTTTGTGTTTTTCGTGAAGGGACCAAACTATAGTTTTTAATAACTTATAAAGCCAATAACTATTCTGCACATATAAGAAGGTAATTAATAATAAACCCACCCAATTCAAAAATTGATTGTTTTTGAAATGTATGCCATGTACTTATTTGTATATTGCATGGTACCCGGTACATAAGCCCTATGACCTATGGTGGATGTTTTAAATTATTTTTGGGTATGTATGGTTGTAAGTTTTAAAATAGGGCCTGTGTGTCTTGCCTTCCTTCCCCTTCTCGATGAACATTCTCTTCTCATCTCATTCCCCTCGAATGTAAATCGAGGTTTCTAAATTTATTGATGTAAAATTACTTTAAGATTAATTTTATTGTAAATTTAGTATGATGTTTTTGTAATGTACTTGAGGCGGAGCAAAGGAAGAGGCAATCGTACTTGAAGACTCAAGATATTCATTACAGGACCCCTAGGTGACCTACCGATTCCTCTAGGCTCGAGGAAATCAGTTTTAGTTGGGCCATGTGCCGGCACGTTTTAATATTATGTTTAGAATGCATGTTAAGGTTGAATATTCAATAACATGCCAAACAATGTCATTCTAACAAAGATAATAATCTGGCGAGACATTAAATAATAAACCCTCAATTAAAGTATATCAAGTCACGTATCGTTAGAGTAGATGCCCTAAAGCCAATCAATTATTGTAGAATTGACTCTTTGTAATAATGTTCATTAATCAATAATAAAAGGCCTTTTATTCTATATCGCGTAAATCATTATTATTGTAATATGTATTGATATATGTCCTTAGAATGGTAGAACCATGACGAGGGTATCAAGTGTTTCAAATCTTGATAGTGAGAACCCTATGAGCACATATGGTGGCCATTCTAGAACAGTTCGTGGCGGCCCCAATATTATTCTAAAGTAAGGGCACAGATAATACGGTAAGGCTATCATATTGTTGAATGACCCTGTCGAAAGGCAGTGACTGATCTCACTTGTCAAGGTTGTTTGGTGACAACCTGGTGTAACACATGGGTGCTTGCTGTAGACGAATACACCGCAGTAAGTTCACTGGACTGACCCACCAGAGGATTCTATATGGATGGTAACCCCAATGTCTATGGAACAAATCCTCTAACGAATGATGATACATGTGATCCTTAGACTTGAGATCACCGGAGTGCCTTGTGCACCGATTGGTGTAGTTTGACACTAGCCTAACGAAGTTCTTTTCAGAGCTGTCAATACGGTAGATTTTCCTTTTGCAAAGAATCAAAGTTCTTCTTTGATTTTTCTTCTTTGTTCTTAAGGCTAAAGAGGGATCTAGCAAATCCCTCCTTAGTTCCTTGTGATTGTCTTCATGTGGACTACGTCGGTTCGATCCTACACTTAGGTCGGTAGCAAAACACGTTCAGAGACAAACTTGGAGGAGCCTCCAAACATGCGTATGGTTTCTTAAACTTGAACTGATTTTTCTGCAGATTTAATATATATATTGTATAAACTGTAAATTTGTACCCGGAACTTGGTTCTAAGGAACGATCCATGTTGTTTATGTTTTTTGTTTTCCGCTGCGTAAATGGGTCGTTTATTAACACGTATGCCTTCCATCATCATTGTTTTAATCAAACCACTGTTCGTCGAAACCTTGTTCGCCAAAGCGAAGGGTACACTTCTACCAATAGGAGGTTAAACTTCATTGGAGTTTTCCTTAATGGTGACGGGTCGACGTAAAGATGACGATTTTGCTTGTTCGCCAAAGCGAAGGTTGATAAAAACGTCATAGGCATAGTAGAGAAGTACACAGATTGTGTGTATGTGATGGCATGTAGTGTCCACTCTACTGATACTGAGAATCACACTTGAGGACGATGGTTGGGGCCATTGGATTGTGTGATTAGCTTGTTGGCTTTTCCACATTTGAGGTTGATAGTAAGAGCTATCAACTGGTGTAGATTAAGTTTGTTGGCCTACCTAATCAACTCATTTTGGCTTGTTCGCCAAAGTGAAGGTTTGAAATGGGCCAGATGGGATCTCGGTCCACTAGGAAAGCCAACGGGCTTTCCCGAGTTAATAGTGAGGGCTATTGACTTGAGGAAAATAGTGGGAGCATCGTTTAATAAAAGGACCATATTAATTAATAATGAACTTTATAATGACTTTATCTTTTCTGCAATTGTAGATTCACCAAAATGAGCATTATGAACATGCAATCGATAATCGAGAAAGAAAACAGGTTGGATGGATCCAATCTCTCAGGCTAGTATCGTAATCTTCAGATTATACTCAAATCGGAAAAGAAATTGTATATCCTTGGAAAGCCATACATGGCTGAGCCTGATCCTGATGCCACTCAGGAATTAAAGGATACTTATCAAAAGTTTCTTGATGATGCTGATGGCGTTCAATGCTTGATGTTAGCATCGATGACACCAGTGTTGCAAACGTAGCATGAGAATATGGACATTGCTGCCATTATTCTACACCTCAAGGAGCTTTTAGAAAGGAATGCTCGACATGAGAGGCACAAGGTGTCAAAAGCACTGTTTGGAAGTCGTCTGACTAAGGGAGCCCAAGTTGGTCCCATGTGCTCAAGATGATCGAGCACATAGAGAGGCTTGAGACTTTGGGATTTGAGTTGGATCCAGAATTAAAAATGGATTTAATTATGCAATCCTTGCCTGACTCTTATGCACTGTTCATAATGAACTTCAATATGAATACAATGGTGAAAACCCTGTCAGAGCTTTTGAACATGCTGAGGACTGTAGAGTAGGACTTGAAGAAGTCCAAGCCTGTTTTACTGGTTACTGCCAATAACGGCAAGGGTAAGGCCAAGGCCAAACCTAAGCCCAAGCCCAAATGACAGGTTGCCCTTAGGCCTGAGAGTGGCATAGGGAAAGGCAAAGTAGTCTACTTCTATTGTGGCAAGCCTGGTAACTAGAGGAAACACTACAAGGCTTTCTCCGCAAGCAAGAAGAAGTCGGTTGCTATGACTTCAGGTATATTTATGATTGAGATTAACTTCTCTCCCTCAACATTTTGGGTCATTGACACTAGATGTGGTACTCACATTTGTACTGATGTGCAGGGACTAAGGCAGAGTAGAGTGCTTGCCAAGGGAAAGGTGGACCTACCAGTTGGAAATGGAGCACATGTGGCTGCGTTGGCTATAGGGACTTACTATTTATCTTTGCCTACGGGCTTGTTGATGGAACTACATATTTGTTATCATGTACCTTCTATTTTTAGCAATATTATTTCAGTATCCGCTTTGGATAATATAGGGTATCATTTTGAGATATCTAATGGATTGTTATCCTTTAGTTTGAATGTTATATAATGGGTTATATGTTCTTGATTTAAACAATAAAGATATTCTCAATATTGAAACCAAGAAAACTAAACATAGCGATATAGATTAGGTCATGTTAATAAGACCCGCATTGCAAGACTTCAAAGGGATGGAGTTTTGGACCCTTTTGACTTCCAGTCATTTGGTATGCGAGTCATGCCTGTTAGGCAAGATGACCAAGTCTCCTTTCACAGGACAAGGTGAAAGGGCTACTGAACTGTTAGGCATCATCTATAGAGATGTATGTGGTCCATTAATAGTTGAAGCCAGAGATGGATATTCATACTTCATCACATTTACTGATGATTTCAGTAGATATGGTAATGTCTACCTTATGAGACATAAATCTGAAGCCTTTGATAAGTTCAAAGAATTCAGGAATGAAGTATAGTATATGTTGGGCAAAAGTATTAAAGCTCTTCAGTCGGATCGAGGAGGTGAATACTTAAGCTCAGGGTTTTCTGAATACCCGAAGGAATGTGGGATAGTATCACAACTCACCCCTCCCTATACACCCCAGCACAATGGAGTGTCTAAAAGAAGGAATAAGACCTTACATGACATGGTTAGGTCCATGATGAGTTTTAGTGATTTACCTGCATCATTTTGGGGTTATGCCCTAGAGACTGCGACTCACGTTTTGAACCGTGTGTTGTCAAAGTCTGTAGATAAGATTCCATATGAACTATGGAGTGGGCGAAAGCCTAACTTGTCTTATCTAAGGATTTGGGGTTGCGAAGCTTATGTTAAGAAATCAACTTCGAACAAGCTGGGCCCAAAACCTGTAAATGTATATTTGTGGGGTATCCAAAGGAGACAAATGATACTATTTCTACTACCCAGAAGAGCATAAAATTTTTGTTGCTCGTTCTGGTGTCTTCTTAGAAAATGAATTTTTTCTAAGAAGTACTAGTAGGAGAAAAGTAGAACTTGATGAAGTTCTAGAATCACAAAATATACTAGACAAAGGACAGGATGATGTGCCACAGGAAGTGGTTGAACATCATGGGGAAGTTAGTCCATAACTTATGGTTCAAATTGAACCACCTCAAGTAGCACAGGAGCTACGTAGATCTGGGAGAGTACGCCATGAGCCCGAGAGATACGGTTATCTCGTGACTTAACATGGTGACGTACTAGTCTACCAAGACGATGAACCCAAAACCTACGAAGACGCTATATCAGATTCAGATTCCGTTAAATGGCTTGAAGCCATGAAATCTGAGATGGACTCCATGTACCAGAACCAAGTATGGTCTCTGGTGGAACCACCTGACGAGGTAAAACCCATAGGGTGTAAATGGGTCTTCAAGAAGAAGACTGACATGGATGGCAAGATGCATACTTATAAGGCACAACTAGCTGCCAAAGGTTTCAAACAAATTCATGGTATTGACTATGAAGAAACCTTTTCGTCGGTTTCCATGATTAAATCCATTCGAATTATGCTTGCGATTGCTGCATATCATGACTATGAGATTTGGCAAATGGATATAAAAACAGCTTTCCTGAATGGAAACCTTGAAGAGGATATGTATATGACACAACCCGATGGTTTCGTTCTTGATGGGCAAGCTGATAGGGTATGTAAGTTGCAGAGATCCATTTATGGACTCAAGCAAGCTTCAAGGAGCTGGAACATTCATTTCAATGAAGCCATAAAAGAATTTGGTTTTATCAAGAATGAATATAAGCCCTGTGTTTGCAAGAAAGTGAGCGGAAGCGTAGTGGCATTCCTAGTGTTGTATGTTGATGACATACTTCTGATTGGGAATGATATACCAAACTTGCAGTCAGTTAAGACTTGGTTATCCAAGTACTTCTCCATGAAGGATTTAGGGGAAGCAGCCTACATCATTGGAATAAAGATCTATCGTGATAGATCGCGTAGGTTGCTTGGCCTAAGTTAAAGTGCATATATTGACAAAGTATTGAAAAGATTCAATATGGAACAATCCAAGAAGAGATTTCTTTCGATGTCACATGGTGTTTATCTCTCTAAGGAAATGTGTCCTAGAACACAAGCTGAGAGAGATAGGATGAAGAGGATTCCATATGCATCAGCAATTGGATCTATCATGTATGCCATGCTATGTACTTGGATTGATGTCTCATGTGCTTTGAGCACTTGTAGTAGATATCAATCGGATCCAGGTGAGAGTAACTGGATGGCTATCAAGAATATTCTTAAGTACCTGAAGAGGACTACGGATATGTTCTTGGTTTATGGAGGGGAAGATGAGCTCACTGTAAGAGGATACAGTGATGCTAGTTTCCAAACAGACAAAGATGATTATCGATCGCAATCAGGGTTTGTATTTTGTCTCAATGGGGGTGCAGTGAGCTGGAAGAGCTCCAAGCAAAGCATTGTAGCAAACTCTACAATGGAGGTTGAGTATATTGCATTAGTAGATGTGGCCAAAAAAGCAGTCTGGATTAGGAAGTTCATCACTGAACTTGGTGTGGTTCCCACGATTGTTGATCCAATAGACATCTATTGTGACAACAATGGAGCAATCGCTCAAGCTAGGTAACCACGGTCGCATCAGAAGTCTAGACACATGCTCAGATGATTCCATCTCATCAGAGAAATAGTTGAGAGGAAAGATGTGCAGATCAGTAAAGTGCATACTGACGAAAATCTCGCAGATCCACTAAAAAAGCCTCTGTCGCAGCAGAAGCATGAAAGGCACTTGAGATCATTTGGTATTAAATACATGAATGATTGGCTATAGTGCAAGTGGGAGATTGTTAGAGTAGGTGCCCTAGAGCCAATAAATTATTGTAGAATTGACTCTTTGTAATAATGTTCATTGATCAATAAAAAGCATTTTATTCTATATCGCGTAAATCATCATTGTATGTAGTGATATATGTCCTTAGAATGGTAGAACCATGACGAGGGTATCAAGTGTTTCAAATCTTGATAGTAAGAACCCTATGAGCACATATGGTGGCCATTCTAGAAACGTATGAGCACATATGGTGGCCATTCTAGAAACGTCCATAGCCCTAGTATTATTCTGAAGTAAGGGCACAGATGATACGGTAAGACTATCATAGTGTTGAACGACCCTGTCGAAAGGCAGTGACTTATCTCACTTGTCAAGGTTGTTTGGTGACAACCTGGTGCAACACATGGATGCTTGCTATAGGCAAGTTCACTAAACTGACCCACCAGAGGATTCCATATGGATGGTAACCGCAGTGTCTATGAAACAAATCCTCTAACGAATGGTGGTGCATGTGATCCTTAGACTTGAGATCATAGGAGCGCCTTGTGCACCGATTGGTGTAGTTTGACACTAGCCCAACACAGTTCTATTCAGAGCTGCCAATACGGTAGTGATTAGCTGCATCAAGGAGTGTATCAAGACTATGATGGATAGACAGAGGATTCATCACTCCCGGGTACGGGGTGAGTTATCTCACGGCGCAATTCAGTAAATGGCAATGACACTAAAATTGTGGCCACAGTGGGATTGAGTTTTTGCTCAATCCAATTTATAATTCAGGTCATTGGTCCAGTAACTAAATACATAATATCGAGAGTAACCGAGGTTGACACTATTTCTTTGCATCAGTCTTGTCGAGATAACGAATGATGAAAGGATTGGAGTGTACAGTAACCATATCGTTGATAGGTAGCTGCTTCGCTGAATCCGAATCTATCGGGTGGCCATGATGCCTTACTAGGGGCCAATCTTGGTCTGTGTGTAGTGAGACGATTAATTAGTGTTAATCGCAATACTACACACTACCGGTATGATGAGGAGCCTACGGGTCACACTCACACACATAGAAGATAACTTAAGAACCATTTTATAACAAGGGCATTTTCGTCTTTTTAGGCGAAGAGGTATTTTTGTAATTTCACAATGCAATTAAATTTGCTGAGGTAGTAGCCTTTATTAATTTGTTAATAAAATTAAATAAGTGAAATTATATTTAAATATGTGTTCGCATATATTTAAATGAATTATTGTTTGTAGTTATATGATATATATATATATATATATATATATATATATATATATATATATATAATTGAATTTTTTAATTGAAATAACATAATTATTATTAAAATATCTACATGGGGCTGTTTGGACAAAGGGGTTGTTTGGGTTGATGCCCAAGCGCATTCCAAGATGGATTAGGGCATAGTGTACACTATATAAGTGCAACACTTTGTGAAATTATTAATGAATTCAATTCAATTCATTCACAAAGCAAAACTCCAGCCCCCTTTTTCTCTCCCACGCCAGATTTCTTTTGCTTGAATCAAAGTTTCATTTTGATTTTGTTCTTGGTTCTTAAGGCTAAAGAGGATCTAGTAAATCCCTCTTTAGTTCCTTAGGGTTATATTCGTGTGGACTAAAGATGGTTCGATCCTACCCTTGGATCGGTAGAGAAACCCATTTGGTGATAAAGTTGGAGGAGCCTCCAAACGTGGGTATGGTTTCTTAACTCTAGACTGTTTTTCTACAGATTTGAATTTAATGCATAGATTGTTAAATTTGTACCCTGATCTTGGTTATAAGGAACAATCCATGATGTTTATGATTTTTGTTTTCGCTGCCATAACTTGATCGTTTCCTAACACTTAGGCACCAAATGATTGATATCCTTCAACTCCTAAGATCCCAAAACCAAAACTGAAACCAAACACCACTTCATCATGAGCATAACCGAAATCCTAGGCAACCATCAAGGGGAACCTATTATGAAGAGGAGATAGAGATCCCTAGTGATTCAATTGAATCCAAATTTGATAGAAGAGATAGGCGAAGAACAAATGATGATGATGATAGGGGTTTAAAAATTGATATACCCGAATTTGAAGGTAATTTGAATCCGGATGACTTTTTAGATTGATTGATTAAAATAGAAAGGTTTTTTTATTTTTTATTTTTTTATTTATTTTTTTTTTTTACTACGAAGACTATTTAAATGTGAAGAGACACAAGTAGTCATATTGAAATTCAAAGACTATGCTTCATTATGGTGGGAGAATATTAGGAAGCAAAGGGCTAAAGACCTCTACTTGAAATTGCACACTTTTAGGCAAGGGAACAAGAGCGTTGGAGAGTATATTAGGGAGTTTGAGATGTTAATGATGTGAAGTGACCTACTTGAACTTAAAAAGCAAATGATTGCAAGGTTTTTGGGAGGATTGAACCAAAAGATAGCACATATGGTAGAGTTGCAATCATTTTGCACCTTTAAGTAT
This sequence comes from Pistacia vera, assembly GCF_008641045.1. NCBI lineage: Eukaryota > Viridiplantae > Streptophyta > Magnoliopsida > Sapindales > Anacardiaceae > Pistacia > Pistacia vera. Next base: position 45,360 of record NW_022196578.1, on the reverse strand, counting down.
GTTTGCAAGTTTTCCATTAGAACGGAGAAGCAAAAGAAGAGCATGAAGGCCATGGCAACCAAAAGCTTCAATAGAGGAAATTCCTTTTTCAAGGTGAATTTTTCCTTTACGAAAACCGAGGCTTCCAATAAGGATAAGGGGAAGGAGAAAGTGGTAGAACCACCTAAAACCAGGCCTAATTTTGCAAGACACAACTGGGCTAATAAGAAATGTTTTAAGTGCCATGGGTATGGACATTTTCTAGCCAATTGTCCGAAGCAAAGTGTGATGACCCTTAGAGAAATTGAAGAGATTGAGGAAGCTTTGCAAGAAGAAGGTATTGAGGAGGAAGAAGCCGACAGTGACGATGAGATTATAAAGGAGGCCGATAGTGGAAACATGTTGGTGATTAGAAGAATGCTACATGCCCAATTTGGTCCTAATGAGGAACAAAGGGAAAACCTCTTCCAAACTCGATGCACTATCAAGGCAAGATTTTGCACTTTGATAGTGGATAGTGGGACCTATACAAATGTAGCTTCATCGACCCTTGTGGAAAAATTAAGTGTACCCATATTGACATATTCACAACCATACAAACTTCAATGGTTAAGCAATGGTAGCATTCTAGAAGTTACCAAACAGGTTATTATTCGTTTCTGTATTAGTAATAAATATATTGATGAGATTGTGTGTGATGTAATTCCAATAGACGCTTGTCACTTGTTGTTAGGTCGGCCATGGCAATTTGATAAAGGGGTTACACATGATGGTAAGAAGAACACTTACTCTTTTAAAATGAAGGAGAAAACCATTTCCTTAGCACCTTTGAAACCATCTCAAATACACAAACCTACCCTCAAAGTAGAAAACAAGTAGGAAAATTTGTTTTTGAGTGACCAAAATATTGAGCAAGCTTTACTTAAACACCAGCAAGTCTTTACCTTACTTATAACCAAAAGAAAAGATAGTGAGAGTGAGAAGAAACCCCACCCATTAATCCAACACTTGTTAGAGAGGTTCCATGATGTTTTCCCAAGTGATATACCCTCAGGGCTACCACCTTTGAGAGGGATAGAGCACCAAATTGATCTCAGTGCACCTTTACCTAATAGGCTAGCCTATAGATGTAACTCAGGAGAGTCCAATGAGTTACAAAAACAAGTTGATGAGTTAGTTAGATGTGGGTATGTGTGGGAAAGTATGAGCCTATGCTTGGTGCCAGCGTTGTTAGTATCCAAGAAGGATGGAACCTATAGAATATGTGTTAGTAGCCAAGACATAAACAATATTACAATCAGATATAGGTATCCAATCCCTAGGTTTGATGACATGTTAGATGAGTTGCATGGTTCAAAGGTCTTTTTGAAGATTTATCTTAGAAGTGGTTATCACCAAATTAGGATGAGGGAGAGTGAAGGATGAGGGAGAGTGATGAATGGAAGACGGCATTAAAGACTAAAGGGGAGTTGTTTGAGTAAATGGTTATGCCATTTGGCTGTCCAACACCCCTACTACCTTTATGAGATTGATGAACAAAGTATTGAAGCCATTTATTGGGAGGTTTGTTGTGTTATACTTTGATGATATTCTAGTCTATAGTAGGTGTGAGAGAGACCATTTGGAGCATTTGGGGCAAGTTTTCCAAGTTTTGCGAGATAAAAAGTTGTATGCAAAAATTGAGAAGTGCGAGTTCCTTTCACTAAAAATTGTGTTCCTAGGCTATATAGTGTCCAAGGAAGGTATAATGGTGGATGAATCCAAGGTGGAAGCAATCAAGAGCTAGCCCAAACCAAAGTCCATAACTGAGGTTAAAAGTTTCATGGGCTAGCCTCCTTTTATAGGCAATTTGTGCCTAACTTTAGCACAATCATGGCACCCATTACTGAGTGCATGAAGAAGGGACAATTCAGATGGAACTTGGCATCTGATGAAGCCTTTGAAGTGATTAAGAAGAAGCTTTGTGAGGCACCTATCTTAGCCCTATCCCATTTTAGCCAAGTTTTTTAAGTTGAATGTGATGCTAGTGGGGTTGGCACAGGGGCTGCCCTTACTCAATCCAAGTGCCCCATAGCCTATTTTAGCAAAAATTTGAGTGAGTCAAGGATATGGTATAGTACTTATGACAAAGAGTTATATGCTATTATGAGGACCTTAGATCATTGGAGCCATTACTTAAGATCTAAGCAGTTTGTTCTTCATTCGGATCACCAAGCATTGAAATTCATAAATGGGCAGCATAAATTGAGCTCTAGACATGCCAAATGGGTTGAGCTTTTGTAATCCTTTTATTTGTTTCCAATTACAAGCAAGGAGTGCACAATGTGGTGGCAGATGCTTTGTCATGGAGGTATGTATTACTTGTTACTTTGGATGCTAAAATACTTAGGTTTCAATTAATGAAAGAATGCTATTCGAGTGATGAAGAAATGGGTTTGATTATAGCTAAGTGTAATAAGGGCGGTTTTGAAGACTACATGGTTCAAGAAGGATTTCTTTTCAAGGGCAATCAGGTTTGTGTACCCAAAGGTGGTTATAGGGAGTTGATTGTGAGGGAGACACATGGAGGGGTTCTAGCTAGTCATTTTGGGGTACATAGAACCTTGGAGATCATTAAAGAACATTTCTACTAGCCTAATATGTTAAAGGATGTCCAGGCTATTGTTGCTAGATATGGTACATGTCAACGGGCCAAGAGTCACTTCAAACCTGGCTTATATACTTGATTGCCAAATCCAGATCAACCATGGGAGGACCTAAGCATGGATTTTGTGGTAGCTTTGCCTAGAACTCAGTAGGGTAAAGATGTAGTTATGGTGGTAATTGATAGGTTCTCAAAGATGGCTCACATTATCCCTTGTCACAAGACTAAAGAAGCATCAAGTGTGGCTGACTTATTCTTTAAGGAGATAGTGAGGTTGCATGGGTTTCCTAGGAGCATTGTTTTAGACCAAGACATAAAGTTCCTTAGTCACTTTTGGAGGACTTTGTAGGGTAAGTTTGGAACCAAGTTATTGTTTAGTACATCTCACCACCCCTAAATCGATGGCCAAATCGAGGTGACAAACCAAACTTTGGGGACTCTTCTTAGAACAACGGTGAACAAGAACATGAAGGATTGGAATATAAAGCTTGCACATGTTGAATTTGCTTACACCCATTCTCCAAGTGCAACAATCGTCCACACCCCATTTGAGATTGTCTATGGTATAAATCCTATCACTCCAATTGAATTAATTCCCTTACCTATTGATATTCAAGGTAGTTTGGATGCAAAAGAAAAGGCCAAGGCAATGAAGAAACTTTATGAATCCATTAGAGCCCAAATAGAGAAGTCCAATGAAGCTTACTAAAGGAATGCCAACAAGCATAGAAAACCAGCCATTTCTAACTGGGTGACTTAGTTTGGGTTCATTTAAGAAAGGAGAGATTTCCATTAAAAAGGACAAGCAAACTTGCACCTAGGGTCGATGGTCCACTTGAAGTCCTTGAAAGGATTGGAGACAACGCCTACAAAATCAAATTTCCAAGTGAATTCGGTGGAGTTTTGGCTACATTCAACATTAGGGATTTGTCCCCATACTTGGAAGATCATTACCTTGCGGATTTGGGGGAAAATCCTCTCCAACCTGGGGAGGATGATGTGAATCAGGCTATTACACTTGTTAAAATCATGAAGGAACCAAATGGGACTAACGGTATTCTTTTAGCCTAGGAAGAAATGGGGGACCAAATGATACGTGATGGATCGGCCCAAAATGAGTTTAAAAGGCCCAATTATAGCCCAAACCACCCAATTCCCCACTTGGTGACTTTCTCAACTCAAGCCCAACATTTTGATGCAATATAATTTGGTGGGATTCAATTCACTTAATAAGAAAGGAAATCATGGAGGGAAAACCAATTGTGCACATGGGAACTCTTACACACTTTCCATTTCAGCAAGAGACAAGATGACAACAATTGGGTGGTTCCTTGTCCCTTACCTAAAAGGGAAGGTCAAAGAATCTTTAAGACTTCTATGATTTTGTTAAATTATTTATTTATGTTTGTTCTTTCGCATTATCCCATGTAATATTTGAATTAAAGTTGACTTGTAACAATCTTGACTGCCACATGTAAGGTCTTGATTACATTCAATTTAAGTTGTGCCACATGTACAATTTAGATTAAATGTTTTCTAGGGCCACTCATAAGGCCACCTATTTAAGGCTGAATTTTCCTTCTTGTGAGAGGTTAGACATTGAATGAAGTTTAAGCTCTTGAGGGAGTTTCTTTTGTCTTTTATCCAATCTCGCCAAGGGTTAGTGGTGGATCTCCTTGGCTAGTGGGTTTCCTTTAGGCCTTGGAATCAAATGGCATCGTGTTAATATTGTTTAGTTGTTCTTTTGTGAATGTTGGTGTTGTTATTTGTGTTGGCGGAAATTCTATCTTGGTGTTGATGTTATATTGCTGATTTGGGTTATATAAGAAGAATTTGCTACCGATTTGAGCATTTATTATTGCTTGAAGTTGTTTGATGCATTTAAACTCACTATAATCTATTGGAAATGGATCATAAGCTTTCCAACCACATTTGGAATTCTTTCTTGAAATATGTGGTTGGAGAAGTCTATGGTTGTGAACATTGTTAAAATCATCTCCATTTCCATGTCGGCTCCTTTCACTATCAAAGTCACAGAATAATATTGATCATATCCAAATACCATGTATCCCACTCCAACATTATTGATATTGCCATGCATCATAGCTTTAAAACTTCCAAAATATCTTGTTGGTAAATAACCAGTGAATTGATTGTGAGAGATGTCAAGTATCCGCATCTTTAGGAAGAAGAATCTTGGACTTGGAGGTACCAAGAAATTTATTAGACCTCAAGATAATAACTTGTAATTTTGGAAGAATTGTTAACCAAAGAGGGAATTTATAATTAATCATGTTATTCCTAGCATCTAAAACTTCCAACCAACTACAATCAACCAAAGACGATGGTAACGGTCCATCCAAATGATTGCCATGGAGGTTAAGATATTCAATGTGGTCCCCTCCAAATGTTTGAGGGATAGTGCCATGGAAGTTGTTCATTTGAAGATTCATAACCCATAAAGTGTTTTAAGCTTCCTAAACATTGTGGAATGCTTCCAGTCAAACTATTATTAGACAAGTCAAGATATTCAATAAAATTCAAATAAAAAATTGATCTGTTTGAAATTAAAAACCATAAGAAGAAAGGTAAAAAGATCGAAAAATGATTCCTTGAAAGGGTTGGAATTGAAGTCAAGGTATTGTAGTTCATTATTAATGGAGGTTTGTAACGCCCCACTTGAGGTATGTAGCTAATTTACGTTGCATTGCTTGAATCTTTATTGTTTTGCTCTTAATTGAGTTGTTATATTGTTAATATTGTTTGGCTGATCCTTAGTTGAATGGATATTGTGAGTTGGTTGAGTGGTTGCCCTGAAATTTGTAAAAGACTTGGCGAATTTTTGTGTTACAGACTTCGCCGGGGCGAAGAAGAAGCTTTGCCGCAGCGATGAAGTGCTGCAACCTACAGTGCAGGTTCTGTAGGTTTTCGTCGGGGCGAAGAAAGATTCTTCGCCGCGGCGAAGGGCTTGAAAAAAATGTGTATTGAGATTCTAGAGAATTCTTCCATAGGGGCAAAATGACCTTTCTACCTTTAATTAGTAGGAAAAGTGGGGAGTAAAATGTAAGAGAATTTTATGAAGAATATGCTAGAGTGGGGGCATGATTGTAATGATTTAAAGGACAAGGATGAAATTCCCAAGGAAGAGTAAGGGTAAAATGGGAATGAATGAAGATAATTTGAGCTAAAAAGGGGTTAAGTTTAGTAAACCCTTAATTCACTCTTCTTCCACCGCCTCTTCCATTCTCCATTTCCTCTCAATTCTTCCTTCAAGCTTTCAAGGATTTTTTAGGGTTTTTAGTTGGATCTTGGTAGAGAATTAATCTAAGGCATCCTACTGTAAGGATTCTTGCTTTAGATGTGAAGTTTAGCATATAGTTGTACACTGAAGTCTTATGGTTTTATTGTTTAAAGTTGTAGAGAAGGGACAAGTTACCAAGGAAAAGAGAAGTGTTAGTGGAATCACACCATCACAAGGCAAGTAAATCCCAATCCAAGTTGATATTTGAGAAATCCTTTGAGTAGAGATTTATTTATGCATGATATATGTTATGTTATTGAGAACTTGGGTTAAGATGAGTAGTTATTTTGTGGTTGTTAAATACACTTCAATTGAGAAGTGTGATGTGTGATGAGAATGTAGTTTGTGATGAAATTGGAGGAGATTGAGAAATCTCTTTGGAAGTTTTAAGTTATGGCAGGGATTATAGCTTGGTGAGGGAGTTTTCTCCCATTTTGGATGGTTTAAGAGAGGGATAGACTTATAAATAAAGTGGAGTGTAGGTATGCACACTAGTTGTTTGATGAAATGCCTAAAAGAAGTGTGAGCATGAGTTGTGAACCTTCATTTTTGCTACATTGCATAATGGCATTTCCTAAGTGCATTAATGAGCATGAACCATCCATATGCATTAATTGAGCATTTGAGAGGTAGTTTGAGAAAGAGTAGAGAACTTTGTGACTAACCTACTCTAAGCATTAAGCTACACTATGAATCTAGTTTGAGAAAGAGTAGAGAACTGTGTGAATGAACTACTCTAAGAGTAGAGAAAATGAGAAGAGCACTAAGAACGGGTTGGTGCTTTGTGATCTCCACCCAATAGGTATGAGAACGGGTTGGTGCTTTGTGATCTCCACTTGATAGTTATGAGAGTGGGTTGGTGCTTTGTGATCTCCACCCGAGAATGGGTTGGTACTTTGTGATCTCCACCCGAGAGTCACGAAGAGTAGGATGGTGCTGTGTGAACTCCACCCAGCCGTGCCTCCGGTAAGATGAGGCCGTGACATATAGCAGACGTTAAGTAAAGAGAGCTGTGTGAGGGATGAAAATTGTAAGGAAAGAATTAGAGAGAGTTACGGGGACAGTGGAGTAGACGATTTGCTTACTGAGCATTATTTCGTGCTCACCCCGTTGTTTTTCTTTGTGGTTGTAGGATCTAGGTGAGAACACGGTTGGATGGGTGTCGGCAAGTGAAGAGTAATAGCTACACTGTCCACTGTTTAAATACCATTTTGTAAATGATACTCTATTTTGTATAAATAATGTTTATATGTAATAAAAGAAAACTTTGGGCCCATTTACTTTTGCTACTATACATATATTCTATTTGATATATTTTTCTGAGTATCCTAGTATAAAGCAGTCATTACATTTTTGGTATCAGAGGCAAGATTTTGGGATTTGACAGTGTAATATGCTCATCGCCACGACGTCCGATAACCGACTGTGTGAGTTAATTCTTTCCTTACTCTAAGTGTTTCTTGAATTGACAAAATGTTGTTTTATAAATGAGGTGTGGTACCCGAAAGCATAGTAAAGGTGTGATGAATGAGGGAGAATCTTTGAACCCACCGAAAGCTACGCCCCCTCCCTTGGATGAAGCTAGAGTTCAGGGGATTATACAGCAAGTTATGGTTGAAACCCAAGGGAGAGTTGTAACCCCCGTGCAGGTACCACCAGCTACGAATGTAGGAAGTGAACAACTGGTACCTCCCCCAGTACAGAACAGAGTTGAACCAATTTCTGGTCTTCCCAGTCAACATCAACCCTTAGAGTTTAAGGGTACTATGGACCTAGTAATAGTTGAAGAATGGTTTAGGTCCGTAGAGTGAACAACAGGTTTATTCCCCATGATGGACTGGGAGAAGATCTGGTATGCGAGCTTCTTATTTCGGGGTGATGCCCGAATTTGGTGGGAATTAATGGAAGAAACTCATGATATGGCAACGATGACTTGGGAAGAGTTCAGGCAGGAGTTTGAGGCCAAGTATAGAACAGAGGACCGAGTTCATGAGAAGGTTCAAGAATTTATTAGCTTGCCACAGGGATCTAGTACTGTGAAGGAGTACTCAGTGAAATTTAACTCCCGTACAAGGTTTGCACACGGAATAGTTAGTACTCCGGCATTGAGAAGAGATAAGTTTGTACATGGGTTGAAGCTGGAGATAGCTCGAGATATAATGACGAGTTCTGATCCCCCTCGAACCCATAGTGAGGCCTTGAGGCGAGCAATGAGGGCGAAAATCTTTGAAAACAAAATTCCCTTAGTAGGTTCTTCGACAAGAGGAACAAGTGAGCCACCCACCGCCCTGCAGAAAGAGAAATTCAAGGGTGTGAAAGGTAAAGAAATGAAGAATCAGAAGAAGAAATTTTAGTTTTGACAGAACAGAAGAGAGTGGAAGAATAAGCGACCCCGGACAGAAGGGTTCCCTCTTTGCCCTAAATGTGGGAGGAACCACTTAGGAGAGTGTATAAAAGACCAGAGGGTATGTTATAGATGCCGACAGCCAGGGCATTTGATGAGAGATTGTAAAGCTCCTATTCCACCACCCGTACAGAGTTCTGGAGGTACTACGAATGCCAGAGTGTTTACAGTGGTACAGGGTGAAGTAGAGGCCAGTCCATCAACCGTTACTGGTCAGTTATTATTTCATTCTGTTCCTTTGTATGCTTTAATTGATTCAGGAGCCACTCATTTTTTTATATCGTATGGGATGATTGAGAGGTTAGGTTTGAAACCTACGAGAGTGACTCAACCCATTAAGATAGAGTTACCTGATGGGGTTAGTGTTTTGACGCAAGAGATATTGTCAGAAGAGTCTATAGTGATCCAGGGTAGAGTTTAATGGTTGATCTAATAGTTTTTTATATGCTCAACTTTGATGTGATATTGGGCACGAATTTCCTAGGGAGGTATGGGGTAGAGATTGATTGTCGGAAGAAGAAAGCGAGATTTAATCTTGATAATGGAGATGAATTTAGTTTTGGAGAAGGCCATCAGTTGAGCATGTTGATTAGTAGTGTGAAGGCTAGAAAGATGTTGAGAAAGAGGTGTTCGGGATATATTGCCCATGTAGTTCAGAGTGGTGATGTTCCCCAGCCAGAGATTCAGAGGCTGCCAGTAGTTCGAGAGTTTCTAGATGTGTTTCCAGAAGAGTTACCGGGTTTGCCCCCAGAAATGGAGGTTGAGTTTAGTATCGAACTAGCACTAGGAACAGCACCAATATCCAAAGCCCCTTATCGAATGGCCCCAGCAGAGCTTCGGGAATTAAAGAAGCAACTCCAAGAGCTTTTGGATAAAGGATTTATCCGATCGAGTCATTCTCCCTGGGAGCTCCAATTTTGTTTCTAAAGAAGAAAGATGGGTCACTACGGATGTGTATCGATTATAGAGAGTTGAATAAAGTGACAGTGAAGAACAAATACCCATTACCTTGCATTGATGATTTGTTTGATCAGTTAAAAGGAGCCGCAGTGTTTTCTAAAATTGATTTGAGGTCAGGGTACCAGCAGGTAAGAGTGGCTGAGCAAGATGTGGCTAAGACTGCCTTTCGTACAAGGTATGGGCATTATGAATTTGTAGTAATGTCGTTTGGTTTGACTAATGCCCCAACAGTTTTTATGGACTTGATGAATCGGGTGTTCCATGATTATTTGGATCGGTTTATAATGGTTTTTATTGATGATATCTTGATCTATTCTAAGTCAAGAGAAGAGTAGGAGGAACACTTGAGAATAGTGTTGCAACGGTTGAGAGAAAAGAAGCTGTATGCAAAATTTTCTAAGTGTGAGTTTTGGCTTGATCAAGTGATATTTCTGGACCATACTGTGTCTAAGGAAGGGATTTCGGTGGATCCGAGTAAAGTGCAGGCAATCCTTGAATGGCAAAGACCGAGGCCAGTGAAAGAAGTTAGGAGTTTCTTAGGCTTAGCAGGTTACTACCGGCGATTCGTAGCAAGGTTCGCCTAGTTTGCTAAACCGTTAACAGCTCTTATCAAACAGAGAACTCCTTTTGTATGGTCAGAAGCATGTGAGAAGAGCTTTCAGGAGTTAAAGAAGAGATTAATGACAGCTCCTGTGTTAGTGTTACCATATGAGGGTGTAGATTATGACATTTATACAGATGCCTCATTGCAAGGACTTGGTGCCGTGTTAATGCAGTTAGGTAGGGTGATAGCATATGCCTCTCAGCAATTGAAAGAGTATGAGATGAGATACCCTACGCATGATTTAGAGTTGGCAGCCGTGATCTTCGCACTAAAGATTTGGAGGCATTACCTTTATGGTGCCAAAAGTAATATCTACACCGATCATAAGAGTTCAAAGTATTTCTTCACACAGAAGGAGCTGAATATGAGACAGAGAAGGTGGTTATAGCTGGTTAAGGATTATGAGTGTGAGCTCAAGTATCAACCGGGGAAGGCCAATGTAGTAGCCGATGCTTTGAGTAGAAAAGCTTATTTGTCTCGGCTCACTAAGTAGAAAGAGTTGATAGAAGACTTGTGCAAAGAGCAGATTGAAGTAATTCCAGGAAGGATTACTAGGTTAGAGGTTCAGTCTACTTTACTGGAGACAGTCAGAGAAAAGCAAGTGGCCGATGAGTGGTGTTAGAGAATAGTTTAGCAAGTGTATGAGGGCAAGACATCAGAGTTTTATTTAAAGGATGGTGTCCTCTATTTTAGAAATAGGTTGTGTATTCCTCTAAGTGATGAGTTAAAGAAGAAAATTCTTGCGAAGGCTCATGACACACCATACACTGCTCATCCTGGGGCAACCAAATTGTATCAAGATGTAAAGAAAGGCTATTGGTGGCCAGGTATGAAGAGAGATATTGCAGACTTTGTAGCTAAATGTCTGGTTTGTCAGCAGGTGAAACCAGAACACCAACGGCCGTCAAAGTTGCTTCAGCCACTGAGTATTCCCAAATGGAAATGGGAAAGTATTTCGATGGACTTTATCACAGGTCTCCCAGAGTATAGAAAGGGTATAATGCTATATGGGTGATTGTGGATAGGTTAACAAAGTCAGCCCATTTCCTTCCAGTAAAGGAGAGCACTACTACAGATCAGTTGGCTTAGATTTATATTAAGGAGATAGTCAGGTTGCATGGTGTACCTAAGACAATAGTGTCGGATAGAGCTTCCAGGTTTGTTTTAGCTTTTTGGATGAGTTTACAGCGGAATTTGGGTACCCGTTTGACATTCAGTACTACCTATCATCCTTAGACGGATGGCCAAACAGAGAGAACAAATCAGGTGCTTGAGGCTATGTTGAGAGCCTGTTACCTGGATTATCGAATGTCATGGCATGAAATGTTACCTTTGGTGGAGTTTGCCTACAATAATAGTTATCAGTCTACAATTAAGATGGTGCCTTACGAGGCTTTGTATGGTAGACGATGTAGGTCTCCACTACATTGGGATGAGATCAATGAAAAGGATGAGTTGAATACAGTTCTTGAGCCAGAGATGACTTGTAACGCCCCACTTGAGGTACGTTGTTATTGTTTCCTCTTTCGCCCTTAATCGAGTTGGTTTTTGTTAATATTGTTTGATTGACATTAGTATGAGTGTTGTGTGGATTAATTGTCTTGAAATGGGTTAAAAATGGAAGAAGTGTTGTATGCCGAGCTTCGCCGCGGCGAAGATGTGTGGAAACCACCGGAACTCTCTGGACGGTTTCGCCGCGGCGACAGAGGTTTCTTCGCCGCGGCGACAGGCCGAATAAAATGTTGATTGAAGTTTTGGATATTTTCTCCTAAGGGCATTTTGACCTTCTACCCCTAATTAGCAGGAAAAGTGGGGAGTTAATTGTAAGGATTTTTCATGGAGAAAGTGTTGATAGGGGGTGAGTTTGTAATGAATCAAAGGATATAGATGGATTTCCAAAGAAGAGTAAGGCAAAATGGGAATGATTGTGTTTATATTTCATTAAAAGGAATTAGAATAAAAGAACCCCTCATTTCTTCTTCTCAAAACCAACTTCCCATCTCCACTCCTCTCAACTTTTCTTCTCTTTTGATCAAGGAATTCCAAGGGGTTTTTGAAGTGATTTGAGGTAGAAAAGCAACCTAAGGCTTCTAAGGTAAGAATCTCTAATTAAGTTGTGTGATTTGGGAGTTTTAACCATATTGAAGTTGGGGGTTTTCATTCTTTGGTTAAGATTAGAGGGAAAGTCAAGCTTAGCAAGTGAAAGGAAGAATTTGTGAAGTCTCTCCATAACAAGGTAAGTAAAACTCAACCCAAGTGAGATTCATGAAATTCTTGATTAGGGTTTTGATAGAAATGATGTATGTATGTGATGTGCATGTAATGTGCCATGTATGGAGTATTAAATGGAGATTCTATGCTTTGTGAATGTTAATACCTTGCAAACATGAGAAATGGTGGTTGTTGGGTTGACAAGGTAGTTGAGATGGATTTGAAGGGGCGTTATGAAACCTTTTTGGAAGTGTCTTGTTTGAAAGGTTTCATGGCTTTGTGAAGGGGTTTTTCCCCATTTTGGATGGTTAAGAAAAGTTTTAGAATCATGGCTATAATAGAGTTTTATAGTGCACCTGAGTTGTTTGATGAAATGCCTAATAGAGGTTTGAGTGTGAGTAATGAACCTTAATTCTTGCAACATTGCATGTTGGCATATCATAAGTGCATTGATGAAGTTGAACCATCCATAGGCACTAGTGTACATGGAGAAGTGACCTAAGAAAGTGTAAGAGAATTGTGTGTGCAAATACCCATGAGTGAGAGCTTTGTGGGTACAACTACTCTAAGGGTAGAGAGCATTGAGAAATACTACAATAGAATGAATTAGAAGAGTAGTATAGTTGGGATGATGCTTTGTGATCATCACCCGACCGCTATGGGAATCGGATTGATGCTTTGTGATCATCATCCGAATAGCCCTTAGAGATAGGTCGATGCTTTGTGATCGTCACCCAATGAGTAATAGAAATGGGGTAGATGCTTTGTGATCACTATCGATTAGTTATTAGATAAGTGGGTTGATGCTTTGTGATCATCATCCAATGGCTAGTAGAAGCGGGTTGATGCTTTGTGATCATCACCCGATGTGACTAGAGACGGGTAAATGCTTTGTGATCTTACCCAAAATCATGAGGAAGGGTAGGTGCTAGGTGATCTCCACCGATAGTTAGGAGGAAAAGAGTTGGTGCTTTGTGATCCTCACTCGGTAGTCACTAAGAACGGGTTGGTACTGTGTGAATTCCGCCGATAGCCATAGAGAGTGAGATGGTGCGTGTGGAACGCCATCCGGCCGTACCTCCGGTAAGATGAGGCCATGATGTTTTAGAAAAAGAAATAGAATCAGAAATAGTATAAGGAAGAATTAAGAGTTAATACGGGGACAGACGTTAGAGGGTTTACTTACTGAGCATTATTTGTGTCCACCCCGTTATTTTCCTTTGTGGATGCAGGTCCTAGGTGATGAAGCAGTCGGAGAGGCGTCGGCAAGCGAAGAGGAATAGCTACACTGTTCCCCTAATTCGTCTTTAAAAGCATTTTGTAAACAGTACTATTTGTGTATAAAAGACATATGTATTTTAATGAAAAGAAACTTTGGGCCCAATTTATATTGTATTTATGCATGCATTGTACTAGTTTTCAGTAGATGTTACATGACTCTGAAGATGCTAGAAGAGTAAGGTTAATCAGAAACAGAATGAAACAAGCCCAAGACAAACATAAAAGTTATGCCGACTTGAAGAGGAAAGAAATTGAGTTCCAAGTGGGCGATAAAGTGTTCTGAAGTGTTCCCCCTACAAGAGCGTGATGCGCTTCGGGAATGAAGGGAAGTTAGCACCGAGATATATAGGTCCATTTGAAGTATTGCAACGAGTTGGAAAGGTGGCTTACAGATTGGCCCTACCACCTAGTATGGACAAGGTGCATGATGTTTTCCATGTCTCGATGCTTCGGAAGTATGTAGTGATCCCTCCCATATTCTGAGTGTAGAGGCTATTGAGTTAGCAGAGAACCTTGTGTATGTAACGCCCCGCTTGAGGTACGTTGTTATTGTTTCTCTTTCGCCCTTATCGGGGTTTTTGTTATTATGTTTTGATTGAATGTCATGTTGAATGTTGCCCTGAATTTGTTTGGTTGAAATAGAAGAATTTGAGTGTACCAAGCTTGCGGGGCGAAGAAGAATCTTCGCCCGCGGCGAAGATGGGTTGAACCAAGGGTGAAACTCTCTGGACAGTTTCGCCGCGGCGACAAAGGTTTCTTCGCCGCGGCGACGGGCCGAATTCATGTTGGTTGAGTTTGAGAATTTTCTTCCCTAAGGACAATTTGACCTTTCTACCCCTAATTAGCGGAAAAGTGGGGAGTTAATTGTAAGGATTTTTCATGGGGAATTGTTGTTATGGGGGTGAGATTGTAATGAATCAAAGGATATGGATGGAATTTCCAAGAAGAGTAAGGGCAAAATGGGAATGAGTGTGTTTACATTCATTAAAAGGGATTAGAATTAACAAAACCCCTCATTTCTCTTCTCAAACGTGACCTCATTTCTTCTCCTCAATTTCTTTTCTTTTGATCAAGGTTTTTCAAGGGATTTTTGAAGGGATTTGAGGTAGAAAAGCAACCTAAGGCTTCCTAAGGTAAGGATTTTCCTTAGTTGTGTGATTTGTAGATTTTGGTTCATTTTGGTTTTTGAGAGTTTTCATTCTTTTGGTTAAGAGTAGAGAGAATAGCCAAGAAAGCCAAGTGGAAAGAAGATTGTGGTGAAGTCTCTTCATAGCAAGTAAGTAAACCCAACCCAAGTTGAGATTTATGAAATTTCTTGATTAGGGTTTTAATAGTAATGATGTATGTATGTGAAATACATGTGATATGCCATGTATGGATGTATGAATAGAGATTTCTATGCTTGTGAATGTTAATACCTTGTAAATATGAGAAATGGATTGTTGGATTGGCAAGGTAGTTGAGATGGATTTGAAGGGGTGTTATGAAACCCTTTTGGAAGTGTTTTATTTGACAGGTTATTATGGCTTTGGGAAGGGGTTTTTCCCCCTTTGGATGGTTTAGAAAAGTTTTAGATTCATGGCTATGATAGAGTCTTATAGTGCACAGAGTTGTTTGATGAAATGCCCAATAGAGGTTTGAGTGTGAGAAATGAACCTAATTTGCAACATTGCATGTTGGCATTCACAAGTGCATTAGTAGAGATGAATCATCCATGTGCATTGTTATATGCATTGACAAGTGACCTAGAAAGAGTAGGAAACTTTGTGTTCAGAAATACCTATGAGTAGAGAGCTTAGTGGGTAAAATTACTCTAAGGGTAGAGAGCATTGAAAATGCTACAATAGAATGAGTTAGAAGAGTAGTATAGTTGGGATGATGCTTTGTGATCATCACCGACGTTAGGGAATCGGATTGATGTTTGTGAACATCATCGAATAGCCTTAGAGATGGGTCAATGCTGTGTGATCGTCACCCAATGAGTAATAGAAATGGGTAGATGCTTTGTGATCACTACCCGATTAGTTAAGAGATATGTAGGTTGATGCTTTGTGATCATACCCAACGGCTAGTAGAAGCGGGTTGATGCTTTGTGATCATTCCCCGATAGTGCTACAGACGGTAAATGCTTGGTGATCATTACCCAAAATTCATAGGAACGGGTAGGTGCTAGGTGATCTCCACCCGATAGTTAAGAGGAACCGAGTGGTGCTTTGTGATCCTCACCGGTAGTCACTAAGACAGGGTTGGTACTGTGTGAATTCCACCCGATAGCCATAGAGAGTGAGATGGTGCTGTGTGAACGCCATCGGCCGTACCTCCGGGTAAGATGAGGCCATGTTATTAGAAACAGAAATAGAAACAGAATTAGAAAAGGAAAGAATTAAGAGTCACACACGGGGACAGACAGTTAGAGAGTTTTACTACTGAGCATATTGTGGCTCACCCCGTTATTTTCCTTTGTGATGCAGGTTTAGGTGATGATGCGGTTGGAGGGGCGTCGGCGCGCGAGGAGCAATAGCTACACTGGTCCCCTATTTTGTCTTTTAAAATGCACTTTGTAAACAGTAACTTTTGTGTATAAAAGACATGTGATTTGTAATGAAAAGAAACTTTTTGGGCCCAATTTCCATTGTTAATGCTGCATTGTACTAGTTTTCAGTAGGTGTACATTTTTGGTATCAGAGCAAAGATTTTGGGATTGAACAGTGTACTATTCTCATCGCCACGACGTCTCTAACCGACTGTGTGAGTAATTCTTTCCTTACAGTAATTGTTTTTGAGTTTAGTGTGATCATTTTGTAGATGAGGCGTAGTTATCGAAACCGGGTAAAGGTGTGGTGAATGAAGGAGAACCTTCTACCCACCAGAGTCTACGCCCCCTCCCTTGGATGAAGCTAGAATCCGGGGAATTGTACAGCAAGTTATGGCTGAAAATCAGGGGAGAGTTGTACCCCTGTTCAGGTACGCCCAGTTACGCCTGGAAAGAGGGCAACCGGTACCTCCCCCAGTACCGAACAGAGTGGAACCGATTTATGGTCTCTCTAGTCAGCATCAACCCTCAGAGTTTAAGGGTACTACAGATCCAGTGATAGCAGAAGAGTGGCTTGGGTCAGTAGAGCGAGCCACGGGTTTATTTCTATGTCGGAGGGAGAAGATCCGGTATGCGAGTTTCTTGTTTCGGGGTGATGCCCGAATTTGGTGGGAATTAATGGAAGAAACTCATGACGCGACAGTAATGACATGGAAAGAGTTTAGGCAAGAGTTTGAGCTGAGTATAGATCAGAGGACCAAGTTCATGAGAAGGTCCAAGAATTTATCAGTCTTCAGCAAGGGACTAGCGCTGTGAAAGAGTACTCAGTGAAGTTCAACGCTCTTGCAAGGTTTGCACCGGGAATAGTTAGCACTCCGGCCTTGAGAAGGGATAAGTTTGTGCATGGATTGAAGCCGGAGATAGCCGGGATATAATGACAAGCTCCAACCCTCTCGGAATACAGTGAGGCTTGAGGGGGCAATGAAGGCGGAGATTTTTGAGAATAAAATCTTCCCCTTAGGATCCTCGAAGGGAGGACCAAAGGAGCTACTCTACTCCTCAAAGAGAGAAACATGGGGTGATAAAGGTAAAGACATGAAGAATCAGAAGAAGAAGTTTCAGTATAGACAGAATAGAAATGAGTGGAGGAATAAGCGGCCTCGAACGAAGGGTTTCCTCCTTGCCCTAGTGTGGGAAGAACCACCCGGGAGAGTGTCTGAAGGATCAGAGTATGCTATAGGTGCCGGCCGCCAGGGACATGATGAGGGATTGTAAGCTCCTCTTCCACCTACGACTCAGAGTTCAGGAGGCACTGCGAGTGCCAGAGTTTTACCGTGGCACAAGGGGAAGCAGAGGCCAGTCCATCAGCCGTTACTGGTCAGTATTATTTCATGCAGTCCCTTTATATGTTTTAATTGATTCGGGTGCTACCCATTCGTTTATATCTTATGGGTAGCTTGAGAGATTAGGTTTGAAACCTACTAGAGCGACTCAGCCCATTAAGATAGAACTACCCGATGGGGTAGTGTTGTGACTCAAGAGATTTTGTTAAGAGAGTCCTTAGTGATCCAAGGTAGAGAGTTAACAGTTGACTTAATAGTTTTTGTAGCCCGATTTTGATGTGATTCTGGGTATGGACTTCTAGGGAGGTATGGAGTAGAGATTGACTGTCGAAAAAGAAGGCGAGGTTTAACCTCGATTGTGGAGATAAGTTTAGTTTGGAGAAGGCCATCAGTTGAGCATGGATTAGTAATGTGGAAGCCAGGAAGATGTTGAGAAAGGGGTGTCGGGTTATATTGCCATGGAGTGTAGAGTGGTGATGTTCCACAGTTTGAGATTCAGAGGGTGCCAGTGGTTCGAGACTTTATAGATGTGTTTTCGGAAGAGTTACCGGGTTTGCCTCCAGAGAGGGAGGTAGAATTTAGTATCGAACTAGCACCAGGAACGGCACCAATATTAAAGCCCCTTATCGAATGGCCCCAGCTGAGCTCCAAGAATTAAGAAGCAACCCAAGAACTTTAGATAAAGGCTTCATCCGACCAAGTCATTCCCCTGGGGAGCTCCAATCCTGTTTGTGAAAAAGAAGGATGGATCACTAAGGATGTGTATCGATTATAGGGAGTTGAATAAAGTTACAGTGAAGAATAAGTACCGCTACCCCGAATAGATGACCTCTTGATCAGTGAAAGGTGCAGCAGTGTTCTCCAAAATTGATTTGAGGTCCGGGTACCCTCAGGTAAGAGTGGTTGAGCAAGATGTGGCTAAGAATGCCTTTCACAAGGTATGGGCATATGAATTTGTAGTAATGCCGTTTTGTTTGACCAATGCCCCAGCAGTTTTTATGGACTTGATGAACAGGGTATTTCATGAGTACTGGATCAGTTTATTGTTGTCTTCATCGACGACATTCTGATTTACTCAAAGTCAAAAGAAGAGCATGAGAAACACTTGAGCTTAGTGCTGCAACGGCTGAGAGAAAGGAAGTTGTGTGCTAAATTCTCAAGTGTGAGTTTTGGCTGAATCAAGTGATATTCTTGGGTCATACCGTGTCAAAGGAAGGGATTTCGGTGATCGAGTAAAGTGCAGGCTATCCTGGAATGGCAGAAGCGAGAACAGTGAAAGAAATCAGGAGCTTCTTAGGCTTGCAGGTTACTACCGGCGATTTGTATCGGGATTCGCCCAGTTAGCTAAACCGTTGACAGCTCTTACCAAGCAGAAAACTCTTTTGTCTGGTCAACAGTTGTGAAGAAAGCTTCCAAGAGTTAAGAAAAGGTAACATCAGCTCCTGTACTAGTGTTACCACAGGGGTGTAGATTATGACATTATTACAGATGCCTCTTTACAGGGACTTGGTGCTGTGTTAATGCAGTTAGGTAGGGTTATAGCTTATGCTTCTCGTCCATGAAAGAGTACGAGACCAGATACCCTACGATGACCTAGAGTTAGCAGCTGGGGTCTTTGCTTTAAAGATATGGAGGCATTACCTTTATGGTGTGAAGAGTAATATCTACACCGATCATAAGAGTTGAAGTACTTCTTCACTCAAAAGGAGTTGAATATGAGGCAGAGAAGGTGGTTAGAGCTGGTCAAGGTTATGATTGTGAGATCAAGTACCAACCAGGGAAAGCCAATGTAGTAGCCGATGCCTTGAGTAGAAAAGCTCATGTTTTCCGGCTTACCAGACAGAAAAAGTTAATAGAAGAATTGTCTAAGGAACAGATTGAGGTGGTTCCGGGAAGAGTTGCCAGCCTAGAGGTACAGTCTTCTTTACTAGAGAAATTGGGAAAAGCAAATGGCTGAGAGTGGTGTCAGAAAATAGTTCAGCAAGTACTTGAAGGCAAGACATCAGAGTTCTTTGTGAGAGATGGTGTCCTCTATTTCAGAAATCGGTTGTGCATTCCAAATGAGGAGTTGAAACAGAAAATCCTCATAGAGGCTCATGACACACCGTACACCGCTCATCCGGGAGCAACCAAGATGTATCAGGATGTAAAGAAGGGCTACTGGTGGTCAGGTATGAAGAAAGACATCGCCGAGTTTGTGGCTAAATGTCTAACCTGCCAGCAGGTGAAAGCAGAACATCAACGGCCATCCGGGTTGCTCCAACCATTGAGTATTCCAGAGTGGAAATGGGAGAGCATTTCAAGGATTTTTATCACGGGTCTCCCCAGAGTGCAGAAAGGATGTAATGCTATATGGGTGATTGTGGATAGATTAACCAAGTCAGCCCATTTTCCAGTAAAGGAGAGTACACTACAGATCAGTTGGCTCAGATTTACCTCAAGGAGATAGTCAGATTGCATGGTGTGCCCAAGACTATAGTATCAGATAGAGATTCCAGATTTGTTTCAGCCTTCTGGACAAGTTTACAGAGGAGTTTGGGTACCCGCTTAGCATTCAGTACCGCCTATCATCCTCAGACAGATGGCCAAACCGAGAGAACGAATCAGGTGCTCGAGGATATGTTGAGAGCCTGTTGCATGGATTACAGAGTATCGGCATGAGATGTTACCCTTAGTGGAATTTGCTACAACAAAAGTTATCAGTCTACAATTAGAATGGCGCCTTACGAGGCTTTGTATGGTAGACGGTGTAGGTCTCGCTTCATTGGGATGAAGTAGGAGAGAGAGATGAGTTGAGTACCGCTCTGGGCCAGAGATGACTCAGAAACTAGTAGATGATGTGAGGTTTATCAGAATAGAATGAAACAAGCCCAAGATCGACAGAAGAGTATATGCCGATTTGAAGAGGAAAGAGATAGAATTCCAAGTGGGGGACAAAGTGTTTCTGAAAGTTTCCCCTACAAGCGAGTGATGCGCTTCGGAAGCAAAGGGAAGTTAGCGCCGAGGTATGTAGGTCCTTTGAGATCTTGCAACGAGTAGGAAAAGTGGCCTATAGATTGGCACTACCACCTAGCATGGACAGGGTGCACGATGTCTTCCATGTCTCGATGCTACGGAAATATGTAAGTGATCCCCTCCACATCCTGAGCATAGAAGACGTTGAAGTAGCAGAGAATCTAGATATGAAGAACGTCAGTTCAGATTTTAGACCGAAGGGTTAAAGAGCTTCGGAACAAGAGTGTTCCGCTAGTGAAGGTCCTTTGGAGGAATCACAAAGTGGAAGAAGCCACTTGGGAAGTGGAACGAGCATGCGAATCGTTTCCCAGAGTTATTGCATGAATTTCGGGGACGAAATTCTTTTAAGGGGGGAAGAATGTAACGCCCCGCTTGAGGTACGTTGTATTGTTTCCTCTTTCGCCCTTAATCGAGTGGGTTTTGTTATATTGTTTGATTGAATGTCATGTTGAATGTTGCCCTGAATTTTGGTTGAAAATAGAGAATTGAGGGTACCAAGCTTCGCCGGGGCGAAGAAGAATCTTCGCGCGGCGAAGATGGGTTGAACCAAGGGTGAAACTCTGGACAGTTTGCGCGGGACAAAGGTTTCTTCGCCGCGGCGACGGGCCGAATTTCATGTTGGTTGAGTTTTAGCATTTTCTTCCCTAAGGACAATTTGACCTTTCTACCCCTAATTAGCAGGAAAAGTGGGGAGTTAATTGTAAGGATTTTTCATGGGGAATTGTTGGTATGGGGGTGAGATTGTAATGAATCAAAGGATATGGATGGAATTTCCAAAGAAGAGTAAGGGCAAAATGGGAATGGTGTGTTACATTTCATTAAAAGGGATTAGAATTAACAAAACCCCTATTTCTTCTTCTCAAACGTGACCCTTCATTTCTTCTCCTCTCAATTTCTTTTTCTTTTGATCAAGGTTTCAAGGGATTTTGAAGGGATTTGAGGTAGAAAAGCAACCTAAGGCTTCCTAAGGTAAGGATTTCTCCTTAAGTTGTGTGATTTGTAGATTTTGGTTCATTTGGTTTTTGAGAGTTTTCATTCTTTTGGTTAAGAGTAGAGAGAATGCCAAGAAAGCCAAGTGGAAAGAAGATTTGGTGAAGTCTCTTCATAGCAAGTAAGTAAAAACCAACCCAAGTTGAGATTATGAAATTTCTTGATTAGGGTTTTAATAGTAATGATGTATGTATGTGAAATACATGTGATATGCCATGTATGGATGTAGAATAGAGATTTCTATGCTTTGTGAATGTTAATACCTTGTAAATATGAGAAATGGATTGTTGGATTGGCAAGGTAGTTGAGATGGATTTGAAGGGGTGTTATGAAACCCTTTTGGAAGTGTTTTTTTTGACAGGTTATTAGGCTTTGGGAGGGGGTTTTTCCCCCTTTTGGATGGTTAGAAAAAGTTTTAGATTCATGGTATGATAGAGTCTATAGTGGCACATGAGTTGTTTGATGAAATGCCCAATAGAGGTTTGAGTGTGAGAAATGAACCTAATTCTTGCAACATTGCATGTTGGCATTTCACAAGTGCATTAGTAGAGATGAATCATCATGTGCATTGTTATATGCATTGACAAGTGACCTAAGAAAGAGTAGGAAACTTGTGTTCAGAAATACCCTATGAGTAGAGAGCTTAGTGGGTTAAATTACTCTAAGGTAGAGAGCATTGAAAAATGCTACAATAGAATGAGTTAGAAGAGTAGGATAGTTGGGATGATGCTTTGTGATCATCACCCGACCGTTATGGGAATCGGATTGATGCTTTGTGAACATCATCCGAATAGCCCTTAGAGATGGGTCGATGCTGTGTGATCGTCACCCAATGAGTAATAGAAATGGGTAGATGCTTTGTGATCACTACCGATTAGTTAAGAGATATGTAGGTTGATGCTTTGGATCATCATCCAACGGCTAGTAGAAGCGGGTTGATGCTTTGTGATCATTCCCCGAAGTGACTAGAGACGGGTAAATGCTTGGTGATCATTACCCAAAATTCATGAGGAACGGGTAGGTGCTAGGTGATCTCACCCGATAGTTAAGAGGAACCGAGTTGGTGCTTTGTGATCCTCACTCGGTAGTCACTAAGACAGGGTTGGTACTGTGTGAATTCCACCCGATAGCCATAGAGAGT
Source organism: Pistacia vera (assembly GCF_008641045.1). NCBI lineage: Eukaryota > Viridiplantae > Streptophyta > Magnoliopsida > Sapindales > Anacardiaceae > Pistacia > Pistacia vera. The sequence continues at coordinate 22,954 of NW_022196578.1, read as the reverse complement.
GAGATGGTGCTGTGGGAACGCCATCCGGCCGTACCTCCGGTAAGATGAGGCATGATGTTATAGAAACAGAATAGAAACAGAATTAGAAAAGGAAAGAATTAAGAGTCACACACGGGGACAGACAGTTAGAGAGTTTACTTACTGAGAATATTTTTGCTCACCCCGTTATTTTCCTTTGTGGATGCAGGTTCTAGGTGATGATGCGGTTGGAGAGGCGTCGGCGCGCGAGGAGCAATAGCTACACTGTTCCCCTTTTGTCTTTTAAAATGCACTTTTGTAAACAGTAACTTTTGTGTATAAAAGACATGTGATTTGTAATGAAAGAAAACTTTTGGGCCCAATTTTCCATTGTTAATTGCATGCATTGTACTAGTTTTCAGTAGGTGTTCAAGTGTACGAGGAACGCCTGTTCAGATTTTAGACCGAGAATTAAAGAGCTCGGAATAAGAGTATTGTTAGTAAGGTCCTTTGGCGAAATCACAAGGTAGAAGAGGTCACATGGGAGGTGAGCAAGATATGCAGAATCGTTACCCAGAGTTATTTGTGTGAATTTTGGGACGAAATTCTTTTAAGGGGGGAGAATTGTAACGCCCACTTGAGGTATGTAGCTAATTTACGTTGCATTGCTTGAATCTTTATTGTTTTGCTCTTAATTGAGTTGTATATTGTTAATATTGTTGGTTGGTCCTTGGTTGAATGGATATTGTGAGTTGGTGAGTGGTTGCCCTGAAATTGTAAAAGACTTGGCGAATTTTGTGTTACAGACTTCGCTGGGGCGAAGAAGAAGCTTGCCGCAGCGATGAAGTCCTACAACCTATGAGTAGGTTCTGTAAGTTTTCGCCGGGGCGAAGAAAGATTCTTCGCCGCGGCGAAGGGCTTGAAAAAAATGTGTATTGAGATTCCAGAGAATTCTTCCATAGGGGCAAAATGACTTTCTACCCTTAATTAGCATGAAAAGTGGGGAGTAAAATGTAGAGAATTTTATGAAGAATATGCTAGAGTGGGGGTGTGATTGTAATGATTTAAAGGACAAGGATGAAATTTCAGGAAGAGAGCAAGGGTAAAATGGGAATGAATGAGATAATTTGAGCTAAAAAGGGGTTAAGTTTAGTAAACCCTTTATTCACTCTTCTTCCACCACCTCTTTCATTCTCCATTTCCTCTCAATTCTTCCTTCAAGCTTTCAAGGATTTTTGAGGGTTTTTAGTGGATCTTGGTAGAGAATTAATCTAAGGCATCTACGGTAACGATTCTTGCTTTAGATGTGAAGTTTAGCATATAGTTGTACATTGAAGTCTTATGGTTTTATGTTTAAAGTTGTAGAGAAGGGACAAATTACTAAGGAAAAGGAAGTGTTAGTGGAATCACACCATCACAAGGTAAGTAAATCCCAATCCAGGTGATATTTGAGAAATCCTTTAAGAGAGATTTATTGCATGATATATGTTGCTATGAGAACGTGGGTTAAGATGAGTAGTTATTGTGGTTGTTAAATACACTTTAATGAGAAGTGTGATGTGTGATGAGAATGTAGTTTGTGATGAAATTGGAGGAGATTGAGAAATCTCTTTGGAAGTTTTAAGTTATGGCAGGGATATAGCTTGGGGAGGGAGTTTTCTCCCATTTGGATGGTTTAAGAGAGGGGATAGACTTATAAATAAAGTGGAGTGTAGGTATGCACATAGTTGTTTGATGAAATGCTAAGAGAAGTGTGAGCATGAGGTATAGAACCTTCATTTTTGCTACATTGCATATGGCATTTCCTAAGTGCATTAATGAGCATGAACCATCCATAGCATTAATTAGCATTTGAGAGGTAGTTTGAGAAAGAGTAGAGAACTTTGTGACTAACCACTCTGAGCATTAAGTACACTATGAATCTAGTTTGAGAAAGAGTAGAGAACTGGGTGAATGAACTACTCTAAGAGTAGAGAAAATGAGAAGAGCACTAAGAACGGGTGGTGCTTTGTGATCTCACCCGAAGGTATGAGAAAGGGTTGCGGCTTTGTGATCTCCACTGATAGTTATGAGAGCGGGTTGGGGCTTTGTGATCTCCACCCGAGAATGGGTTGGCTTTGTGATCTCCACCCGAAAGTCACGAAGAGTGGGATGGTGCTGTGTGAACTCCACCCAGCCGTGCCTCCGGTAAGATGAGGCCATGACATATAGCAGACTTTAAGTAAAGAGATCTGTGTGAGGGATGAAAATTGTAAGGAAAGAATTAGAGAGAGTTACGGGGACAGTGGAGTAGACGATTTGCTTGCTGAGCATTATTTCATGCTCACCCCGTTGTTTTTCTTTGTGGTTGTAGGATCTAGGTGAGAACGCGGTTGGATAGGTGTCGGCAAGCGAAGAGTAATAGCTACACTCTCCACTGTTTAAATACCATTTTGTAAATGATACTTTGTTTTGTATAAATAATGTTTATATGTAATAAAAGAAAACTTTGGGCCCATTTACTTTTGCTACTGTATATATATTCTACTTGATATATTTTTCTGAGTATCCTAGTATAAAGCAGTCATTACATGTTTTAGCTAGCCTGATGGTACTCATGGTGCTTCCCATTTGCCTATAGCCCCTTGGCCATGGGTTCGAGCCATAGGGGAGGCGAAGAAATCCCTTAAGGGGGGGGGGGGGGGGGGGGGGGGGGGGGGACAGTACCTACCACGTAGGGAGCTGTGTGAACTCCGTGGCTAGGCCAGTCAGGTGTCAGAGCCAGGCGGTCCGTTATATAAAATGGTGCCTTTTTATGTAACGACCCCACGCAGGTAGCCGGCCATGATCACACAGCATGGCAGGATATCTCTCCCCTCCGTAAGAGCTAGCCTGATGGTACTCATGGTGCTTCCCATTTGCCTATAGCCCCTTGGGCATGGGTTCGAGCTATGGGGGAGGCGAAAGAAATCTCCTTAAGGGGGGGAGAGATATCCTGCCATGCTGTGTGATCATGGTCGGCTACGTGTGTGGGGCCATTACAAGGTTGATCAAAACTTGTAAAAAAATTGTGAGAGAGATTCAAGTTGCACAAATCATGCCACAATTCCATCTCCCATTGGGAAACTCGGCTAGGAGTCATATTGTTTGAAATGTCTAAATATTGCAAATTTCCGAGGTTCTCAAGAAAATTGGGAATTCAGTTAAGCTGCAAGGGAAGAAAATGAAAAACATAAGCTTTGGCAAGGTAAAGTTGACATTACCATGGTTTGTCAAGGATAATGAGTTATTATTTGACAGGATAATTCTTTGGAGATCATTTAGCTTTGATAACATGTCTAATTCCACAATGCCACTTAAGTTGCTGGATAAAAGTTCAAGAACAGTAAGGTTCAAAAGTTTAAAAGTGAATTTTGGAATTGGACCATGAAGCACAGTACTTGCCCAATGAATTGGGATGTTGGAACTGGTCAAGTTGACCTATGAATTGGTTGTTGCTAAGGTCTAATGAATAAATGCAAAGATGGTAGAGCAAACAATGAAGATGGTATTCTGCCATTTAAAAGATTTTCAGACAAGTCAAATCTACCTAGCTTTAAAACGCCACTTACTTGACAAGGAACATGCCTCATGAGTTGGTTTTTGGAAAATTATAAAACAGAAAGTTGTGTTAGGTTGAATGTTGAGAACAGTAGTTGTTGGAAAAATAGCTCATTGGCAAAATCCCACATGGGGTAGGAATGAGAATGGAGAAAAGTTTAGGGACATAAAAATAAGCCAAGATTAGTGAGTCCCACATTGGCTAGGAATGAAAGTGGAGGAACTTTTGGGGCCTATATATAAGGACCCAAGCCATGGTTTTATGCATCCCAAATTGTATTTCCATGACACCCCTCTTATATAGGGTTCTCTTATTAAGGACCCTTTAGTTGAAAAGTTTTGTTGTAATTCCCCTCTATTTTGGGTAACTGTTTTTATGCCCATATAGTTTGGGTATTTTTAGTATTGCCCAAAAAGTTGTGATATTTTTAGAAGATAGTGGAGTTTTCTTTTGCAGCTCCCAAGGATGTAGGTGACAATACTAATCCTCATTAATTCCTGGTATTCTTTATTTTTGCATTTATTTTGGCCATCTATTTCTACTTTAGTAATTTTTGCTATTATATTTAAATAGCTAGCATTAAAGTTTATGTTTCTGTTGCATAAAAAGTGGTATCAAAGCCTAGGTTTAAAACAATGAGTAGCTATTTCTATGGTTATATGAATATCTAGGGAAATTATGTCAACAAGACAATATCAGTCTAACGAGACTAGATTTTAAGTGGGACTGTTTGTGACCTCTCCAATGTTTCCTGGGAATTTTCCTGGTGCATATTGAATCATTTCAACACTTATTACTATTGTGGGCTATTGTTAAGTTTTTGTTAGCTATTGAATATAATAATTTATTAAGCTTGATTATTAGGGACTTTTCCTACCAAGCCAATTGAGTAATGCATAAATGGCATCATCGTCCGAGGCACCATAGTCCGCACTAGTAAAACTAGTGATGGTTACAAATGCAAAAATTGACGTTGAAAAATTTAATGGTCAAAATAATTTTGGCCTGTGGCAGAGTGGTAATAGATAGCTTGTATCGACAAGATCTAGATATCGTTCTAAAGGAGGAAAAACCAAAAGATATTGATGAAAAAGATTGGATGAGGTTGAATGAAAAAGCTTGTGGGATGATTCGCTCATGTCTTTGTAAAGAGCAGAAGTATCCATTCATGAAAGAGACGTCTACTACTAAGTTATGGAAGGCACTAGAAAACAAATAAATAAAGAAAAGTAATGAGAATCGACTCTATTTGATGAAAAGATTGTTTCTTCTTCAGTTGAAACCAAGTACAAATATCAATAGCCATATTGATACATTTAACAATTAATTACTGATTTGTTAAATTTGGATGAAACATTCAAAGATGAACATAAAGCTATGTTGTTGATTGGATCCCTTCCAAAAGACTTGGATCATCTTAGTATCATACTTATTTATGAGAAAGAAAATTTTTCCTTTGAAGAAGTTTGTTTTGCTTTGTCCAATCATGAAATTCGAATAAAAGGATCAGAAGGAGAATAGAGATGAGTAAACAAAAGCATTTATAGCAAAAGGGTGGAGTCATAATCGTAAGGAGAAGAGGGGAAGATCTCATTTAAAGGGAAAACTCAATAGGGAACAATGTGCCTTTTGTCATGAGAAAGGGCATTAGAAGAAATATTGTCCGAAGTTACAAAAGAAAAAGGGCAAAACTGTTTTCGATGCATACATTATTGAGAATGAAGAAGATGAGTCAAATTTTTCTATAGTTAGCCTAATGTCCACATCTTGGTCAAATGAGTGGATTATGGATTCTGGTTGTACCTATATATGTGTCCTCACAAGGAATGGTTCTTTAATTTTCAAGAACTTGATGGTGGAGTTATTTATATTGGTAATGATGATGACTACAAAACAACTAAGATAAGTGCAATTTAGTTGAAGAATCATGATGGCTCAACTAGAATGCTGACAAATGTTTGGTATGTACAGAAGTTGAAGAAAAATCTCATCTCTTTGGGAGCCTTGGAATCTAAAGGTTGCATAGTGAATATGCGAGATGGAATTCTAAAGGTTTCTTCAAGTGCTCTAGTGGTAATGAAAGGAACAAGGAGAAACAACTTGTATTACTATAATGGTAGTATGATTATTAAAACGGTAGCTGCAATCACATAAAAGGATGTAGATTCAGAAATGTTGAGGCTATGGCATATGCATTTGGGGCATGCAGATGAAAAAGCCTTAGTTTGGTGAATCAAGGCTTATTGAAAGGTGCAAAGACCTATAAGCTGGATTTTTGTGAGCATTGTGTTCTGGGAAAGTAGACAAGAGTGAAATTCGGTCCGCAATCCATAATACTAAGGGTATTTTGGATTATTTTCAATTCGATATGTGGGGACCTATCAAAGTAGGATCTTTGAGAGGTATGCACTATTTTGTCACTTTTGTAGATGATTTTTCTAGAAGCGTTTAGGTTTATGAGATGAAAACTAAAGATGATGTACTCGGTGTTTTCCTTAAATGGAAAAAGATGATTGAGACTCAAACCCACAAAAAGATCAAGTAGCTATATATAGATAATGGTATGAGTATCATAGTGATCCGTTTCTAAAAGTTTGACAAGATGATGGTATAGTATGTCATTTTACAGTAAGAAATACACCACAGAAAAATGGTGTGACAGCACCCATGAATCGAACTATACTGCAGAAAGTTCGATGTATATTGTCCAATTTTAGGTTGGGCAAATAGTTTTTGGCTGAGGCAGTTATATATGCGTGTCATCTCATTAATTGTCTCCTACATTTGAAGGCAAGATGCCGATTGAGGTATGGTCTAGAAAATCTATTTCTAAATATGAATCTTTACATGTTTTTGGTTCCACTGCTTGTTATCATGTGAAAAAGTATAAGTTAGATCCTAGAGCAAAGAAGGCAGTATTCATTGAGATTACTTCAGGTGTGAAAGGATATCGTCTTTGGTGTCCAAGTTTGAAGAAAATACTATTTAGTAAAGATGTGACATTTGATGAGTCTTCTATGTTAGAAAAGAAAAACAGGAAGCCATATGAAGGTTAACAGTACTTCGCAGCAGGTGAAGCATACTCGACAGCATGTGGGTTTTGAAACAGCATTAGTTAGTCTAGCTAGAAATGAGACTCCTATGATAGAGGAGTCTGTTGGAGATGGAGAAGATAATTCTTCCTAGAATCTCAACAGAAATCCATTATCGTTAATAGGCCAAGAGGAGAAATTCATAAGCCTACTTGTTTTGCTGATACAGTGGCCTATACACTCCCAATTGAAGATAGTAAAGTTCCTTCCACTTATAATGAAGTAGCCAATAGTTCTGAAATTGGTAAGTGGAAGAAAGCTACGGAAGAAGAAATGCAATCTCTCTAGAAGAATGAAACTTGGGAGGTAGTTTAATTACAAAACAATAAGAAGACAATTGGATGCAAATGGGTATATGCAAAGAAAGAAGGATTTCCAAAATTAAAAGAAATAAAATACAAAGAAAGGTTGGTGGAAAAAGGATAAGCTAAGAAGGAAGGAATAGATTAAAATGAGGTATTTTCTCCAGTTGTAAAGCATTCTTCCATTAGAATTTTGTTGGCCTTGTTAGCTCAGATGAATCTTGAACTAGTTCAACTTGATGTGAAAACTGCATTTCTATATGGTGATTTGGCAGAGGAAATCTATATGACTCAACCAAAAGGATTCCAAATTATTGGGAAGGAAGACTAGATTTATAAACTAAACAGATCACTTTATGGTTTGAAACAATCTCCGAGGCAATAGTACAAGTGTTTTGATAAGTTTATGATGGGTTGGAAGTATACAAGAAGCAAATTTGACAACTGTGTGTATTTTCAAAGGTTACAAGGTGATACTCTCATTTATCTACTCTTATATGTTGATGATATATTGATAGCTTCAAAGAACGTAAAAGAAATTGAGAAGTTAAAGGCTCAACTAAATCAAGAATTTGAGATGAAGAAAGATTTGGGGGAAGCCAAAAAGATTCTCAGTATGGAGATAATTAGAGACAAAGGAAATGGTAAGGTTTGTTTGACACAAAAGCAGTATTTAAAGAAGGTCTTACAACGTTTTGGCATAACTGAAAGGACAAAACCTGTAAGTACTCCACTTGCTCATCATATAAAGCTTAATGCATCATTATCTCCAAGTATGCATGTAGAAAGAGAATATATGTTAAAGGTTTCATATTCAAATATGATAGGTAGCTTGATGTATGCAATGGCATGTAATAGGCTTGACATTTCAAATGCAATTGGCATTGTGAGCAGGTATATGCATGATCCTGGTAAAGAACATTGGCAAGCTGTGAAGTGGATTTTATAGTACATTTTAGGTACTATAAACATTGGTTTGGTTTTTGAGCGGGATGAAAATCTTAGTCAATTTGCTATTGACTATGTTGATTCTGATTATGATAGTGATTTGGATAAGCATCGGTCAACTACTATAGATGTATTTACTCTTGCTAGAGCTCCAGTAAGTTGGAAATCTTCTTTGCAGTCTACAATTGCTTTGTCTACTACAGAGGGAGAATATATGGTAGTTACAAAGGCTGTAAAGGAAGATATTTGGTTACAAGGGCTATTATATAAGTTGAAAATTAGTTAGAAGAAGATCACTATCTATTCTGATAGTCAGAATGTTATTCACTTAGCAAAGAATCCAGTATTCCATGTTCATACCAAGCATATAGATGTTCGTTACCACTTTGTGCAGAAATCATTAATGAAGGAAGAATCTCATTATAGAAGATTGGGACTATTGAGAATCCCGCTGATAAGCTAATAAAAGTAGTGACAATGATCAAGTTCAATCACTGTTTGAACTTGTTCAACATCTTGCGCGCTTGACGGCACCATTTCCTACTTTTGAAGTTGTTGCAAAATTTGTTAAAAGAATACAAAACTTTGAAGGTTTGCTAATTCGTCAAGGTGGAGATTTGTTAGAAAAATGGCTCATTAGCAAAATCCCACATGCGGTAGGAATAAAAATGGAGAAAGGTTTAGGGACCTATATAAAATAAGCCAAGGTTGGTTAGGAATGAAAGTGGAGGATCTTTTGGGGCCTATATTTTATACATCCCAAATTATATTTCCAGACACCCCTTTATATAGGGTTCTTTCATTAAGGACCCTTTTGTTGAAAAGTTTTGTTGTATTTCCCCTTTATTTTGGGTAATTATTTTTATGCCCATATAGTTTGGGTATCTATGGTATTGCCCAAAAAGTTGTAATATTTTTAGAAGATAGTGGAGTTTTCTTTTGCAACGCTTGAGGATGTAGGTTACAATACTGAACCTCGTTAATTCCTTGCATTCATTATTTTTACATTTATTTTCGTCATTTGCTTCTGCTTTAGTAGTTGTTATTATAATATTTAAATAGCTAGCATTAGAGTTTATGTTTCCATTGCATAACAATAGCCAACCATTGAAATCATTAGTTAAAAGATACAAGTCAGCCAATTTGCTCAAGTTTCCAAATACATCTAGAAACTGCTTGGGAAAACTATTCCTTTCAAGATATAAACCATGAAGCTAGCCAAGGTTAGATAGTGATGTTGGAACTTGAACAATAAATTGATTAGTTGTTAAAGCCAAAACAATGATTCTTGTAAGGTTCCTGAGTGATTGTGGAATTACTTCTTCACATTTGCTACCAGAAAGATCCAATATATTCAAACACACAAGAATCTTGATTGTGTCAGGTAATGGTCCTGAAAAACTTACGGAAGAGAAATCTAAAAATCTGAGAGGGCTACTCCAATTAGACTTAGGAAGATCACCAGTGAGGATAAGTAAGATATTTCAATTGGAACTACGCTAGAGAAACTAGATGAAGAAAGGTTAAAACTTGACAAATTTGTGAACTCACTGAATTTCAATGAGATTTTAGATCCTAGCAAATCATTGCAAGCAAGGTTGATCCTCCAAATATGATGAAGAAGGAAGAGGGTGTTGTTGTGGTGGATAATACCAAAAAGCCAACTAGAACCAAGGTCCAGGCGTATCACATGGCCTGTTAAACTATCACAACTTACCTCAATCCATAAACAACAATCACTATTCTTGCTCCAGGATTTTGTCTTGGGATAACAAAATTCTTGATAGTGAATGCTAGAAGTAGAATTATCAATTGAAATTGTATTCATGAAATGAAGTAAGACAAAGCTTTGTTCAGGGGAGCAAAGTTTAGCCAAAAATGATGAAAACATAACTTGAAAATGCAAGAATAAGAAGAAGAGACATGGGATTAGACGGTGCCTGCAAAATGAACTCGACATATTTTTTAAGTTTATAGATTGAAAAGAATCTTAATTTTAGTCATGCAAGTGTTTCTTTTATAGGCTCCAATAAGCATTTTAATATCTTGAGTTTATATTATGGAATTTGATTATTCAAATGGCGTATTATATTTATATAGAAATTAGTTGAAAGTCCCACATGTTGCATAAGTTGCTTATGATATTGGTTTTAACACCACATTTGTTTGAATAATTGGAAGTTTCAATTGGTTGATATCTACAATTGAGGTACATACATTGTCTAAGTCTATCAAATTAAAGATTTTAATTACATATAATTTTACGTTATGATTTTATTATGTGGTGTCATTTTTTTAGCGTAGAAATGTCTTAATGTTTTAAAATGATGTCGTTTGTTACATTGTTTTAAACAACTTATCATTTCTTTTAAGTGTGGTTCGACCACAATTGGAAGGGTATACAATTATCCAAATTCATCATATAAATATAAAATTAAAGCTGTCTGTCTAGTTTCCAAAGATTCAAACCACTCATCAATTGGATTTTTATTGAGCAAGTTATGGCCAATTTACTACTAACTGTTCAGTGGAAATCGAGAAACATGTGAAATCAAAATATGCGTGATAATAAAATGAATGGTTCAGCAGCAAGTGTACAGTTGTCCAAATTCAGCGTACATATATCAAATTAAAGCTCTATCTGTTTTGTTTCTAAAGATTCAAACCACTCATCAATTGAATTTTATTAAGCAAGTTATGACCAATTTACTACTAACTGTTCAATGGAAACCGAGAAACAGGGGAAACTGAAATATGTGTGAGCTAAAATGAATAAATTTATCCACATTTAGCATATAATATATAATATTAAAGACCAATATATCTAGTTTTCAAATATTCAAACCTCTTATCAATTGGATATTTATTGAGCAAGTTATGGCCCATTTATTACTAACTATTCAGTGGGAACCGAGAAATAGGGAAAACAAAAATGTCTGTGATGATTAATGAATGGTTCATTAGGAGGTCTACAATTATCCAAATTTATTGTATAATATATCAAATTAAAGCCATGTCTATCTAGTTTTCAAATATTCAAACCGCTCATCAATTGGATTTTTATTGAGCAAGTTATGGTCAATTTATTACTGACAGTTCAGTGGAAACCAAGAAATTGAGGAAATCGAAATGTGTGTGATGATAAAATGAATGGTTCGGCAGTGGGTCTATAGTTATCTAAATTCAGCGTCTAGTTTCCAATTTTTAAACCGTTCATCAATTTGATTGTTATTGAGCATATTATGGTCAATTTACTACTGACTATTCAACGGAAACTGAGAAATAGGGGAAACCAAAAGGTCTGTGATGATAAAATGAATGCTTTGAAAATGGGCCTACAGTTATCCAAATTCAGAGTATAATATATCAACTTAAAACTCTGTCTATGTAGTGTCCAAAGATTCAAACTACTCATCAAGTAGATTTTTATTGAGCAAGTTATGGCCAATTTGCTACTGACTATTCGGTGGAAACCGAGAAACATGGGAAACCAAAATGTGTGTGATTATAAAATGAATGGTTCTTCCGTGGGACTATAGTTGTCCAAATTCATCTTATAATATATCAAATTAAAGCCATGTCTATGTTGTTTCTAAATATTGAAATCGTTTATCAATCGGATTTTTATTGAGCAAGTTATGGTTAATTTACTACTAACTGTTCAATCGAAACTGAGAAATAGGGGAAACCAAAATGTGTGTGATAATAAAATGATTTGTTTGGCTGTGGGTCTATAGTTATCCAAATTTGACGTATAATATATTAATTTAAAGCCCTATCTGTCTTATTTCCAAATATTCAAACCTCTCATCAATTGGATTTTTATTGAGCAAGTTATGGCCAATTAACTAATGACTATTCAATGGAAATTGAGAAACAAGGGAAACCAAAATGTGTGTGAGATAAAATGAATAGTTTGGTAGCAGGTCTAAAGCTATCCACATTTAGCATATAATATATCAAATTAAAGACCAGTCTATCTAGTTTTGAAATAGTCAAACCTCTCATCAATTGGATATTTATTGAGCAAGTTATGGCTCATATATTACTGACTATTCAGTTGGAATTGAGAAACAAGGGAAACCAAAATATATGTAATGATAAAATGAATGGTTTGGAAGGGGGACTACAATTATCCAAATTCATTGTATAATTTACCAAATTAAAGCCCTCGTTGTGTAGTTTCCCAAGATTCAAACCGCTTATCAATTGGATTTTTATTGAGCAAGTTACAGTCAATTTACTATTGATTGTTCAATGAAAACAAGGAAACAAGGGAGACCGAAATATGTGTGATGATAAAATAAATTGTTTGGCAATGGGTCTACAGCTATCCAAATTCAGTATTTAACATATCAAATTGAGACTTGTCTGTCTAGTTTCTAATATTCAAACCGTTCATCAATTGGATTTTTGTTGAGCAAATTATGATCAATTTACTACTAACTGTTCAATGGAAACCAACAAACGGGGAAGCCGAAATGTGTGTGATGATAAAATGAATTGTTTGAAAATGGGCCTATAGTTATCCAAATTCAGAGTATAATATATCAAATTAAAGCTCTGTCTGTCTTATGTCCAACGATTCAAACTGCTCATCAATTGGATTTTTATTGAGTAAGTAATGGCCAATTTATTATTGACTATTCAGTGTAAACCAAGAAACAAGGGAAACAAAAATGTGTGTGATGATAAAATGAATGGTTCAGTTGTGGGTCTATAGTTATCCAGATTCAACGTATAAAATGTAATACCCACATTTCGAAATATGTTAGGGATTATTTTATAGTCATAGTGAATATATTTAACTAGTTTTATAGAGGAATTCCATAAAAGTTTCAAGAGGGGCAAAATGGTCATTTCACACAAAATCACGTGTTCAAGTGAAAAGTGAGTTTGATAAATATAATGTATTAAGTGTGCTAGCCATGAGAATAGAGTGGTAGAAAGGTTATGGACAATACACGTGATGTGATGCCAAGATAAATACATGTTTGTAAAGTAATAGAAAGAAATTAAAGAATAAGGTAAAATGGTCTTTTCACTCACAACTAGATGAAAAAGTGGGGAGTGAAAATGACCAAGAACATGTGTTAAATCCATTGAAAGTGAGGGTATATCGGTAAATGCACGTATGGCATAATAGGAATTATCATAAAAGTGCAAGGGCAAAATATATATATATATATATATATATATATACACACACATATACATATACATATTTAGTTATAAGGTTTCAATAAACTAAACCCTAGCCATTCCATCCCTTGTATAGGCCACCCCTCATCCAATTTCTCTCAAACTTCTTCACCAAATTTCAAAGAGGATTCACAGGAATTGGCTTAAATTTTTGTATATTTTCAATCCTAAAGCATCCAAAGGTAAGATTCTAGCACAAAGGTGTGTGATTAAACTTTAAAGTTTTAAATTCTTATGGTTTTATATGACTTAGGTCCAAGAGGAAGAGAATTTTAGCAAAGGGAGGTTATATCATTAGTGTTGCACAAATTCAAGGTAAGTAAATCCAATTTTAGTTTTGATTTGGGCAATAATTGTGTAGATTGATTCTTGTATGTTTCCATGTGATTGTATGGTGAGAATTATTGGTTGTTTTAATGTTGAATGATGTGTAAAATTCCAGCCATGAGAAGTAGTTCATGTGTATGTGGTGATTTGGTGGAATTATGGATGAAATATGGAAGAATTGTTGATGAAATTTTGAAGTGTTGAATCCGGCCAGATTTGAAGTTAAATTTAGTGAGTTTTTGCTCCAATTTTGGTGGATTTGGAGAGATGAGGAAGTGTGGCCAACTAAGTATTTGCATGTGCATGTGAATTGTTTGATGAAAATTCAAAGAGAAATGCATGCATGAGTTTGTTAAATCTTATTGAAGAAATTGTTAGAGAAAGGAAAGAATTGGAGTTGAAAGGTTATGTTAGGCTTAACCAAGTGTAAATTTTAGTATTCAAGAGTGCATTTTGTTATGCCAAAATTTAGAATATCACTTGGTCATGTTAGTTCAATGAGATAAATGGCTTTTAGTGCATGGTTCAAGTTACTTGAACCTTTAGTATTTCTTCAATAGCACATTTTATTTAGTTATTGAATTAGAAATTGTGAAACTTATGACTTTGGGAAAGTGTTAGAAGGGATTTACATGTTAAATTGTTACTTTGATATGACATTGTTGATAGTAGAGAATGGTGGATTATGTCATGACATATCAATATGCCATAATAAATTCTCAAGTTTGTGTACTTGAATTTAGAAAGATCATCCAAATAATGGCTTGGCCAAATGAGTATATTGTTGTTTCTTGTTTTGAGATTAGTTATAAACAATATGTAATAAGTGATTTTATTGTATAAAGAATAGAAAAGCTTTCCCAAGTATAGATATCAAAAGAAACATCAAAGAAATAGAAGTTTGGTTTATGTATTAAATACATGACCATTTTAGAACTTGATTGATATGAGTATAGTTTTCATGCCTTATTATATATTACAAGCTATAGAATTGTGCTAGAAGATCTTGAGAATAGGTTGTATTGGCCAAAAGTTTAGTTAAGAATGTTCAAAAGAAATTAGAATTTAGCCAAAGTATATGTGTTGTGCCATTTGTTAGATTGAATTGACAATGATTAATATGGCAATATAGATTAATTTATAGAATGTAGCCAAAAGAAAAGAAGAAAGAAGGGCATGTATAACAATTGAAGTTGATGGTCATGTAAGAGAATGCAAATTTATGGCATTAAGATTTGTATTTAGAAAGTTGTACAAGGCATGTTTGTTACATTAGAAAATATTAGAGAGTTGTTTAATGACATGGTTATGTGACATATAAGTTTGAGAAAAACTAGTAGCATAATTGGGCAAGTTAGTAGACTTAATACCTAAGTTATGGCATAGATTTTTATAGAAGAAATTAGATTGCCCAAAATGTAGAATTCATTCCCTAGTTGAATTGTGCCATTTTAATATCTCACTAATAGAATTATAGAAAAGTAGAATTTGTGAGAGCTAATGTGCATGTGTATGTGTACATTTTACATAGCATGATATAATTGAAGAATTATAGAATTATGTAGAAATTATAGAATCGCGTACGTACACATGATGCATAGAATTTAGAAATAAGGAATAAAATAGAAAATGTTTAAGTTAAGCATGATATTAGAATAGAACTTGGGGCTTTACAGAAAAGTATAGAAATAAAAGCCTTAGAATTAATAGAGTACATGCCAAAGTCAAACACGTATTTTGGGATCATGCATAGACAACATATAAATGCATGACATAGCATAGCATATATTTCAGAAATTTTATAATTATTGGAAATGTTTAGCTAGTTATTTTGCAGATTTATAGAGCATGTTTTCAGAGGGCTGTTGCGATGGGGAACCTGTGAGCATTCGCTACGTTAGCTAGTGGCGACAAAGATGCAGAAGTTTCCCACATGCACGCCACCATCAGTGAGCAGCCTCAGAATGGAAAACAGAATTGTACAGTCCGCTAGAAGTGCATGTGGATGAGGACTGTTCCCAGAAAAAATTTCAAAATACGCTCACACGGCCAGGGTTCCAAATTCATGTCTCAGCCTAGTCCGATCGACAAACCAGAACAGAAAATAGAAAGCATTTTAGAAAGAAAGAAAAATATAATAAGAAACAGAAAACAAAAAATAGAAAGAATTCAGAAAGAAAGAAAAATAGAATAAGAAATAGAAAACAGAAAGAATTTCATAAATAAAAGAAAAGAATTACAAAAGAATTTTCAGAAAGAATACAAACATGATCATTTGCATATGCATTAGACATTTTATGTGCATTGCATCTTATGCATTTATGCATAGACTAAGCAGTCTATTTATTATTGCGTGTCTAACTAGCCAAGAAAAGAAGCCCATGAGAATAGAGAAGAAAAGAAAATAGAAACCCATGAGAATTGTAATATCTGCTTTCTAATCGAGTACACATAAAATATACATAATGAAAATACATATAAGATAGTAAAAAGAATTGGGCCCAAATTTTTCTTTTATTAAACATATACATTCTTTATACAAAATTTGGATTATGTACAAAAGTTATCAAAAACATGATGGACAATGTAACCATTTCTCCTCACGTGCCGACGCCCATCTGACCGCGTTCTCACCTAGATCCTGCAACCACAAAGAAAACAACAGGGTGAGCATAAAATAATGCTCAGTAAGTAAATCCTCTACTCGACTGTCCCCGTAACTCTTTTTCTTAATTCTTTCCTTACACTTTTCTCATCTCATTTATTTTCTCTTTCACACAACTCTCTTACTTAACTTCTGCTATATGTCACAGCCTCATCTTACTGGAGGCACGACCAGGTGGAGTTCACATAGCAACAACCCACTTTTCATGACGTTCGGGTGGAGATCACAAAGCACCAATCCGTTTTTCGTAACTTGCAGGTGGAGATCACAAAGCACCAACCCGTTTTGAAGCATTTTTCTTATTCTCTCTACTCTTAGAGTGGTTCATTCACAAAGTTCTCTACTCTTTCTCAAGCCACTTCTCAATGCATAATTAATGCATATGGATGGTTCTTCTTCACTAATGCACTCATGAAATGCCAACATGCATTGTTGCAAGAATTAAGGTTTACTACTCATGATTCTCTTAGGCATTTCATCAAACAACTAGTATGCATACATAAACTCTACTTTATCTATGGTTCTATCCCTCTCTTGAACCATCCAAAATGGGAGAAAACTCCCTCACCACACTATAATTCCTGCCACAACATAACACTTCCAAAGAGATTTTCCAATCTCCTCCAATTTTTCATTTCAAACTACATTCTCATCACACATCACACTTCTCATACTTGAAGTGTATTTAATAACCACAAAGCAATTCATCTCCATCTCAATTCTCAATAACATATCATCTAACATGCATACACAATTTCTACTAAATCTCTACTCAAAAGAGTTCTCAAATATCAACTTGGATTGGGATTTACTTACCTTGCAATGGAGAGATCTCACTAGCACTTTCCTTTCCTTTAGAATACTTGTCTCTTCTCTACCCTTTAAACAATAACACCACAAGAGTTTAAGAGACAAATATATGCAAAACTTCACATCTAAAGCAAGAATCCTTACCTTAGGATGCCTTAGATTAATTCTCTACCAAGATCCAACTAAAAGTCCTCAAAAATCCTTGAAAGCTTGAAGGAAGAGTTGAGAGGAAATGGTGAAAGAGTATGGCGGTGGAAGAAGAATGAATGAAGGGTTTATGAAGCTTATCCCCTTTTTAGCTCAAACTTTCTTCATTCATTCCCATATTGCCCTTGCTATTTCTTAGAAATTCCATCCTTGTCCTTTAAATCATTACAATCACACCCCCACTCTAACATATTCTCCATAAAATTTCCTTACAATTCACTCCCCACTCTTCCTGCTAATTAAGGGTAGAAAGGTCATTTTACCCCTATTGAGAATTCTCTAGAAACCTTAATACACTTTTCTGCTGTCCCGTCGTCACGGCGAAGAAAGTTACGTCGCCCCAGTGAAAAGTTACAGAGTCGACACCGCAATTACAAAGCCAACGTCACCGCGGCGAAGACTGAAATTCCATACTTCACCAAAACTCAACCAAAATCAGGGCAAACACTCAACCAAATCAACTAAAGGCCAACCAACTGAAAATAATGACATACAAGCTCAAATGAGAATAAAGCAATAAACATTCAAACATACAACATAATTTACTACGTACCTTAAGTGGGGCGATACAAGAATAGAGAAGAAAAGAAATTAGAGATATACAAAAAAAGAACAGAAATTAGATACATGCTAGAAAAAAATATAAATTAGAAACATGACAAATAGCAAGAAAACTTAGTGATTTGTTGAGTAGAGAAAGGAACATAAAATTATAATCTAGTAGAGAAGAGAAATAAAATAATAAAGAACAGCATAGCCCTAGAAGGATTTAGAAAGATTTGGGAAAAATAAAAGAATGCTAATTAGTACGCCTGCGAATAAAGAGAGAAAGCAAGTAGAAATTTAGAAGTAGTACCATGAAAACGGGGACAACAGAGTAAGAGCATAATTAGATTTGGTTTACTTACTGAGCATTTATAGCTCACCCCGTTACTTTCCTTATTTTTGCAGGTATTAGATTGTAGTGGTCTGGAGGCGTCAAGCTGGAGAGAGAATTGTACACACTGTCTCAGTGAAGAAATTTAATGTGGATTTATATATGTGAGAAATAATCTTTGTGTAATAGTATGTTATAACTAGATTAAGGATAAAAAATTTAGACGAACACCCTTTTTAAACTAGCAATTCCCTGGATTCTCTCTACAGGATACTCAGTGAATACTTGCCTAGTGAGACATTGCATAATATATCAAATTAAACCCCTGTCTGTTTAGTTTGCAAAGATTCAAACAACTCATCAGTTAGATTTTTATTAAGTTATGGCCAATTTACTACTGACTTTTTAGAGGAAACCAAGAAACAGGGGAAACCGAAATGTGTGTGATGATGAAATTAATCATTAGGCAGTGGATCTACAATTAACCAAATTCAGCATATAATATATAAAATCAAAACCTTTTTGTCTAGTTTCCAAATATTCAAACCGTCAATTTACTACTGAATGTTCAGTGGGAACTGAGAAACAGGGAAAACCAAAATGTGTGTGATGATAAAATAAATGGTTTGGCAAGGGATCTTCAATTATCCAAATTCAGTGTATAATACATCAAATTAAAGCCTTGTCTATCTAGCTTCCAAAGATTCAAACCGCTCAACGATTGGACTTTTATTGAGTAAGTTATGGTCAATTTACTACTGACTATTCAGTGGAAATTGAGAAATAAGGGGAAACCAAAATGTGTGTGATGATAAAATGCATGGTTTGGTAGTGGGTCTACAATTATCCAAATTCAGCGTATAATATATCAAATTAAAGCCCTATCTGTCTGGTGTCAAAATAGTCAAATTGCTCATCAAGTGGATTTTTATTGAGCAAGTTATGGCCAATTTACTACTGAGTGTTCAGTTGAAACCGAGAAACAAGGCAATCCATAATGTGTGTGATGATAAATTGAATAATTTGGTAGTGGGTCTAGAAATATTAAAGTTTAGCATATAATATACTAATTAGAGCCCTATCTGTCTAGTTTACAAATATTCAAATTGTTCGTCAATTGGATATTTATTGAGCAAATTATGGTCAATTTACTACTGACCGTTCAGTGGAAACCGAGAAACAGGGGAAACTGAAATGTGTGTAATGATAAAATGAATGGTTCTTTAATGGGCCTAAATTTATCCAAATTTAGCATATAATGCACCAAAATATAGCCTTATCTGTCTAGTTTCCTAAAATTCAAACCACTTATCAATTGGATTTTTATTAAGCAAGTTATGGCCAATTTACTACTGACTGTTCATTGGAAACCAAGAAACAAGGGAAACCAAAATGTGTGTGATAATAAAATGAATGGTTTAGGAGTGAGTCTACAGTTATCCAAATTTAGTGTATAAGATATCAAATTAAATCTCTGTCTATCTAGTTTTCAAAGATGCAAACCGCTCATCAATTGGTTTTTTATTGAGCAAGTTATGACCAATTTACTACTAAATGTTCAGTGGAAACCAAGAAACAGGGGAAACCAAAATATGTGTGAAGATAAAATGAATGGTCAGCAGTGGGTCTACAGTTATCAAATTAAAACCCTGTCTTTTTAGTTTCCAAAGATTCAAACTTCTCATAATTGGATTTTTATTGAGAAAATTATGGAAAATTTACTACTGATTATTAAAATTCTATAGTACAATGAATAATGATTCGGCATCTGATCTCTTGTAGTTTTATAATACAATCTCAATTGATTTGCATCTTTCCTCTTACAATAGTACGGTTCAGCTATGGCTACAATTCTGTAGTACAATTGTAAACAACTTGGTGATCAAAATGGTTCGACAGAGGCATCAGAAAACAACACCAAAACCATTGGTCCACATAATTTGCCACATGGATTTTTTAAGTACAATAGTAGACAAATAAATGGTTCTGAATGGTCTGCCTATGTCTTCTTATGACTTCTTATAATTGAATAACAAAATTATTGGTTTGGCAAATGGATCTGACAATTTTGTAGCAGAATTTACGGTTTACCTTCTGGACTAAAATAATCAAATAGTGAAACCATACAATAACTATACAGCAAACATGGTAAGTGATTGAAAAGGAGTATAACAATACAGATGCGTAGTCAAATAAATACATTACCTTCAATAGCACGTAATTTGCAATGCTGAAGACAAATTTTATGCTTCGACTAAAAGTATATACCTACATCAAATCGGAATAAAAAGTTTAACAATACACTGGCAAAACCAAAAGAAAACAATTACAAATAACAATTAAAAATTGACTACCTCTCTTTCTTCAGATAAATCATGTAACAAACTGTTAATATATCAACATATTTATAGGATTCAAAATAATGAATCCTTTAACTAATACAACTTATCTTTTCACATTCAAAAAATTCAATAATACACCTTATCAATACATTAGTATTCACATTTATTCATGCATATTAATTATCATGAATATTATTATATGTGTACCCTTTCACGTTCAATTAATTATTAATACTAATAAACTTATACCCCTTCACATTCAATTAGACAAAAACAATAAATTAAATTAAATTCATCAAAAACAATGAAACATAATAATAATAAAAAAAATTTGATTATAAAACGTATAATCATAAAACATTTAATGTGAATGTGAAGTGTTTCTATTTATCTAATTAAACATATCCACAAAACATTGAATGTAAGTGGTTATATAGATATCCGTTATTAATAATACAAAATACTCTAAACCAATAAAATGCAGACACTAGCAGCAATTATAAAATCCTATGTGACATTCAAATAGCAAGCGCTTTAGGATTATTTAGATATATAGATATTATGAGAAAATAAAAAAATGGAATTCATGTATAATTAATTATAAAATTAATACAACCATGAAGTCTTGGTCATACAGTGAGGACTACTAATTTTCCTCCCATGTCCTGGTCTGCATAGACTTCTGTAGACTCTAAAGCCATAAAAAACTGGTCCTATTATTGACGAGATTGAATAAATGTTAATGGTTGATATAAATCCCATTACTCTTTGTTTTTATTTATTATTTTCTTTTCTTTTCTTAAGATTTGTAAATCATGGAAAACTAAATTAAGAACAATAATATCACACTTATAAACTTCTCGTACAAAATCATTGTGTTTTAATGTGATTAATTGATTTTAAATTAGAGATAAATTAAATAAATTATAATAAATGATATGTCAAACAGTCACATCAATCTATAGAAAATAATTTGTATAATTAATTTGTACACCTAATATTACTTGTATGAAACATGTTTATTTTAGAGAATACAAAAAGTTATCGGTCAAACTTTCTGGAGATGGTCAACTTCATTTTCGTAAATGTTTTCTCAAAGATAATTTTGTTTACTCAATAATGTAAAATGTCTCAGGCCGAGAACACCGCACCACCTGAGTCCAATGAGAAGAAAAAGGGGTTAACAAAATATGAAGCCGATCGTTGGTAGGCTGTGTGAGGTTCACTGTGGGCCAATACAAAAGCACAATGTTTTTTTTTTTAATTAACAATTAATTTAAAAGGAATTTCAGAATTTTTTTTTAATTAAAAGAAAAGTTAAAAAGAAAAAACTCTAATATGACACAAATAACATCGGATTTATGGACCTTGTTGGATTTTCATATCAAAATTAAAATTAGGCAAATTAAAAGAAGTGAAGTGATTTTTATCCCCAACTAATTGATCTTCACCTCTCACTTTAAATTTTTTTTTTTGATACATTTAACCTTAATTTAAATTAATAGAAATAACATTATAATTTATAAATACACTCAAGTTCTATTTTATATTTTTCTATTAATTTTTAACATCTAATCTCACAAAAATCCTAACCCTAAATTTTCATAACCTAATCATTGAAACTTTTTGTTTTATTTTAAATATTTTTTGTTTGATGAAAATATAATACTAAAACTATGAAAAACATAATAGGATGAATATGAATCTGAATGCTGAATGTGATTTTTCCACAAGAGCTCATAGATCTCGGAAGTTGCAGAGAAATAGTTCGACCCAATGTAAGTTGCTAGTGGGGTTTACGCAATGGAAAACAAAAATTAAATCCCCAACAACAACCTTGAACCTAAGACCCTTATATGCAATTTACGTTATTATCATAAATTGACAACGAACATACATGTTCCAAAATTTATACCTGCGTTTGGAGTCTCCTTCTTGCGATATGGATCACTCCCACTCTAAGCCAAGAGTGAACCTTTTGTATCCACACGAAGATAAGATGTTGATCGCATTGCGGTTTGAAGTGCTAGCAAAACATGCAAGGATTAAGGAATTGCATAATTTTTCTTCCTCTCCACAACAATGGTGTCCACGATTTGGAGAGTGTGAGAGAGAAAGAGAGGGCTTGGGCAGTTAGGGTTATATTTTAGTCAGAATAAAATTCTAACTATTTTATTTTTGGTTGCACTTTAAATAGTGCAAATCAAAATTCCTAATCCTTTTTGGAATTGCAATCAACACATACCAAAATAGGATTAGTCACATAGTTAATTACCATTTCAAGGTAATTACCATTTGGCATTTTAAAATCAAATTTAAATTTGAATTATTATATTATCTTAATCAATATTAATATTAATATTAAATGATAATATATATATACACATGTAACAACTCCTCTTTAGTACTATTCTTATAATACGTACCATGTAAAATATAGATATGTATATAATATGAAAGATAGTGGGCTCAAATTTTTCTTTACTCATAAAAATGTACTTCTTTATAAATACAAAATACCATGTATTAAAAACTTTCTAATTAATACAAATATCATAGCTGGTGGACAGTGGTGCCAACACTCTTCGCTCCTCAACGTCCATCCGACCGCTGCTCCTATTTCCTGCAAAACAGAGAAGAACAA
>NW_022196577.1:368609-375763 GCF_008641045.1 Pistacia vera | reverse complement strand
TTTTTTTTTTTTTTTTTTCCAACTTCAAGCAGTCTCGCCATATGATTTATATGGTATTTTTATAAATATAATATAACCTCTTTATAGAAGTAAAATTAGGATAATTAAATTTATTACTATAAGGAGATTATAATTTAATAAAAATATAGTTACAAAAATTATTGTTTTGATTTCTTATTTTATAATTCATGTTTTAGTAATATTGTGATTTTAATTTATTATTTTAGTAGCATTAAGATAGTACGAAAATGGATATCAAAGAATCACCGTAAAATTGAGTCATCAGATTCGACAACTTCACTAATCAAATAGATATTAATATTTTTTTCAATAATCCAAATGAGTAATAAGTCGTATATGTTTTAACTGAAAAAGAAATCATTACTGGAACTAGACAAGAAGAGGAATGAGATAATCTTGAGGATGATAGTACATAAATACCAAAAATTTCACGACAAGAAGCTCTAAACATGCTTGAGAGCTAAAAATATTTTGGCTTCAACAAAAAAGTGGCAATGCTGGTGGCTTGTTATATACTGATAAGATAAAAGATGTGGTAACAACTCTAAAGCATAAATCATTGTCGCAGACAACTTTAGATAAATATTTTATTTCAACTTAAACCTTTTAGGTAACATAGCATATATTTTTTGCAATATGCATATAATTATTACTATGCATAGATAAGTTTCTAAAGACATGACCTAGAAAAATTATAACTTATTACAATGTGAAATTAATTTTTATTTATAACTGACTCAAGTTGAAACCGGAAGTTTTTATGACTATATGGAAATTATTCCTGTATAGCATATTATTATAGAGAGGTTTTACTGTGTATTAATAAATATAAATTAATGTATAAGTTTGAGTAATATTTTTGTTTGGCATTTACACTATGAGTAATGCTACACTTACACCATTTTGTAAACATCATGATGTGACATATGTTACAACCACACAAATTCTATTATAATATTAAAAATTTAAAATAATTAAAAATTTGTGTGGTTATGACATATGCCACATCATTATGTAATGAAAATCGTATAAAAGAGTGATGTAAGTATAGCATTACTCTTACACTATTATATATAGAGACCACGTCAATTAATTATTTCTATTGAATGAACTCATTCAATCGCTATTCTTTTGAAATTGCGAGGTTTCATAGATTAAGAGCAAAGGACAAAATATATTATCGAATTTATCCGAGAAATAAGATAGTTAATTTTTAATATATAGTCGAGGTTGGTTATATTATAAGAAACATCGTCCTCCACAAATTTAGGCTAACATTATCATCATTTTTCACGTTCCCAATTCCCATACTCTTGTTGGTATCACACATTTTCCCATGGAAACAAACAACAATAAACCTCTCTTCTGTTTTCCCATAACATTTTTCTTGGCTTTTTTCCACCAAACTTATTTGCATGCAAAAATTATTATATTATAACCGCCCACCTCCTGTTTGTTTCCTAGGAAAATATGATTTCAATTATAAGTTTTGTCTAACCAATATACTTAACACAATTTATCGAACCCACACAAATCAGTACAAACTTAAAACCACATACTGAACCACCAAAATACACATATATAACATAAATATAACTTTTCTATTTCTATATAACCAACCCAATACAAAATAAATATAAAAATACACAGATTTCGAGAATTTCTTGTGAGAATTATATATATATATTTGTTTTGTTTAATCTATTTGATGTGTTTTTAAATAAAATATTGACAAGAAAATGTTTAGATGAACCAAAATTATTTTAAATTTTTTGAAAATGAGCTTTTTTTTTTTTTTAAATTTTATACTTTTTGAATGAATTAAGTAAAGAAGTGCTTTTACGAAATATAAAAATCAAAATACACCCTTAAAGGAGGGTACAAATTTGTGTAAACAAAAAGTAAGTTAAGTCTTATTTAAAGAAAATCACCCATTAATTTAGATTAAGTTAAGTATAAGAATTAATTAGAGGCCAACTGTTTTGTAAGCCATAGTTTTATTAATTAACCTTACTTATTATGATAATATCACTCAAAATTTGTGGTTAATTTCCAAATTAAACGTCTTCCGTCTTTTCTATATTGGATGATTTTTAGAATAGTATTTAAAAAAAAAATTGAGTTATCTTTACGAGAAAGATAATTATTAAGGAGCGTTTGGTTGGGGGTTAAGTGAGATTACTGGGGTTATGTCATCTTATATTACTTGATTACCATGTTTGGTTGTCAAGTAATATAAGATACCGGTAATCTTTAAATACTAATAGTGGTTACTATTGGTAATATAAGAGGTAATCTGATTACCTCTATTTTCTTAGGTATTCTGAGATTACCATGGTTATCTTTTTTTGTTACAATTTTATCCCTTATTAATAAAAATTTTGGACAATAATACCCCTACTTTAAAACAAATTTACATAAATATTCTATTTTAATTTTGCCCTTGTTAATTAAAATTTTAGACAATAATACCCTTATATTTAAAATAATTTACAGACCACCACTCACCCAGCCACCACCGCCACTGCCACCCAGCCACCACCATCGGCAGCGGCCAACCACCACGGACCACCGTCGGAAAATCGTCAGAGTCCTTAAAAAAGAACGAAATTCCGTGGAAGGCTCCGGAGGCTTCGATATGGCCGTTTTCAGCCATATTGATGGCCGAAAACGGCCATATCAGGCCAGATCGATGGAACTGGCCGTTAACGGCCAGATCCTTGGCCATTAACGACCAGGTCTGGGCTAGATATGGCCGTTAACGGCCACGGACATGGCCATATCGAAGCCTCTTCGTCACAGTGAGGTACTCACGGGTGCTTTCGGAGATTTCCGGCGGTGGTTTGCGGTGGCGGCAGGAGGTGGGGGTGATTTTGTCATAAATTAAAGTTTTATTTAAACGGGGGTGTTTTAGCTAAATCTGAAATATTGGGGGTTAAAAGAAATTATTCAAAAATTAATAATAAAAATAATCTTATATTAATATTTAAAAGGGGGACAATTTAGTAATTTAAATAACATACCCACCAATTTATTCCCCATAACCAAACATATTCATATAACATACCCACCAACTAACCAAACACATTTTTTTAAAGATTCCCAGTAATCTTCTAAGGTAATCTATCTTCCCAGTAAGCTAACATTCCTAGTAATCTAACATTCCTAAACCAAACGCCCCCTTAATGTTTTGTGAGATGAATAAAGTAGAATAGGATTTTGAGAATATTGAAACAAATGCATTTTTTTGTTGATTTTTGTTTAATTTTATTAGGAAAACCATAATAGTATTTTAAAGAGTGTACCAAACAGAACCTATTTCCTTTGTATACTCATAACTGGGATCTATAGTTTGATTAAATTAAACTCGTAAACCAAGCTATTGTATACATAATTTTGACATAAACGCAACAAAAATATCATCATCTATGGTCCACCAAAGCAATTAAACAAACAAAACAAATATACGTCAACAATTTAAATGAAAAAAGATTAGTTGCAACTAGATATTTATGAAATTAATATTTATAATGTTGTTATAGAATAATTAATCTGCCGATTATAGTTTTTTTTATTGAAGCAGAGGAAAAAAAAAGCCAAAGATCTGAGAACTGAGAAGTATTCCGAAATTCATCCTAAAAAAGGTAAATGAAATTCAAAATTAAATGTTATTAGATCAGGATAGTTACGCAAATAATTTTCATTATGGTAAGAGATGTAAATGTGACAATAATTATAGTACAAATCACAATGATAAACAAAAATTGGAAAGTGGACCTCACAAAATAAATTATTTGCAATAATAATTGAGAGCTAAGAAATAAATAAAAACAATTATAATAAAAGGAATGGACCAAATCGTGCTTTTGATTTGATTGGAACGGAATGTGCCAAGTGGCTCATTCTTATGGGTGCCAACCATTAAGAAAATGGTCACGTTGTGTTTGGGGCCTCATCATCTCTTTTTGAAGAAAAACAAAGCAAATATAACTTATTTTATGTTAATTGAAGTTGATTTAACCTTGGGGGATATAAAATTGAAGAATCTGATTGCAATACGCCAAAATAGCGCAGCTTGTATTAAATATTAGAAACTTTTAAACGTGAACAAAGTGTGATTGGAGATAAAAACTACGAATTTTTATACAAAATTGGAATCATCACATGCATCTATGATAATTAACAGAGTTAGAGATTTTTTTCAACTCAAATAATGGTTTAATAACATTTTTTCTCCTATAAATTTTTTAAATATTACTTTATTATCTAAATTTATACTCTGGTAATGGATAAAGAGTAAACTTGGTCCAGGTTATTAAAAATTTTAAAAAGAAGAGACTGATAAGTCTTTTGGTGGTAAAATATTAGATTTTGGTGGCTGTGATTGATTGGAATTTGACTTGGGAGATGACTACAAAAACCCTAATAGCTTGATTTTCGGAGATTAGCGGGATCGACGAGAGTAGGGTTTGAAGGTTTTTTGTAAGTGATGATCGAGAAAGAGAATAATAGTGGTGTGGGGTCAAAACAATATCGGAATCGGAAACGAAATATAAATTTAGGTAATAAAGTGATATTTTTAAAGTCCATTAGTGGAAAAATGTCATTAAACCATTGAGTGGGAAAAAGTTGTTTACTCTAATTAACAACTTCAATTTCAATGAAATCAATACTACTGTATCAACTTAATTAGTCACTTCTAAATATAAAAAAAAGTTAAATTGCTATGTTAACCATGTTTATATACCTCATAATCTTCTTTATTGACTTATATATAAAAAGTTTAGACCAGTATTAAAAGAATAATACTACGCCAACAACACATTCTCACAAACGCCTCTTACAACCCCAACATAACAACTGATCTGACATTGCCACGACAGGTTCACCACACCCAAGATGCAAAATAATTTTGACTAGGTCAAAGAAACGACTGTTCCTTCATAGGGAGTTGTTCCTTTAGTGCTTTGGGTGTTGTGGGAACTGACTTGACAATACTAATCTGTTGACACGTTAAGATTGTAAGAGAAAGTTGTAAAAATATATTGTTGGGGTAGTATTATTCTTATTAAAATTCCCAACCTTAAATTTGTTTTGTTTTAGCCTTTGACATCAACACGCGTGGGTGGTTGTTACAAGTGTGAAACAAAAATGATGCCACCAAATTAAAGACAATTTGTAAGAAGATACCCACAAGAAAAACCCTTAACTACTAATACCAAAGAAAAATCTTAAACATCATACTTTTCACTAAGTTTATTCAAAAATAAGAGAGCCAATAACATCACTCTTTTTATAAATTAGACTTGATCTATTTTTGTTTATTAAAATCATTTTTGATAAATTAATTCTAGAGAACTCTTTTATATTTTCTAAATAAATAATTAACAAAAATTTCTTAAATACTATCCATTTTCATAAACTCAAATAAACTCTTAAGTAATTAAGTTGAATGAATCTTAAGGTTAAAAAGCTTTAAACGACGTCATATATGTATATAATAATTAATAATAAAAAGGAAAGAGCGTAGAGATGGAGAGGTAGGGGGTAGGTGTGAGATTGACCGAACCACCACCTTCGCACACATACCATCCTCCCAAAGACTTGTCTACTCCTCTCTCTTAATATATAAACCCCTTTCATCTCCTCCTTTTCTCTCAGCTTGACGTTCCCTTCTACAAGAGAACACCAAGCTAACTCAACTGCTCCCTCTCTCTCTCTCTTCCCCTCACTTTTTCCTTTTCTTTTTTTCTCATTTTTAATATAATTACTACTATTCAATCCATTATGCAGACTCTCACTCCTCCTTCCCACCATCTCAACAACCCACTTTCCCTTCCCCGGACCCGTCAATTCTCCCGGGTCAGTTGTATTTACAGATCCGATTCCGTTAACTTCCCTAACGCCGTCGGTTTAAGCCGTGCTGACTGGCAAAGCTCCTGTGCTATTCTCTCCAGTAAAGTTGTTTCTCAAGAGGGACCCATCGGCAAATCTGCCGATCATGTCGCTGCTGTCAACGGCCACAAGACTTCCGTTGACCTCAACTTGGTCCCTATCAATCATAACAACAGCCAACCTCCTCAACAACTGCCGCCTCAAAAGCCTCTCACTATCACCGACCTCTCTCCGGCGCCGATGCACGGTTCTCAGCTTAGAGTCGCCTACCAAGGCGTCCCAGGCGCATACTCCGAAGCCGCCGCTGGTAAAGCTTATCCTAACTGTGAAGCCATTCCTTGTGACCAGTTCGAAGTCGCGTTTCAAGCCGTCGAGCTTTGGATCGCCGACCGAGCCGTTTTACCTGTCGAAAACTCCTTAGGCGGATCTATCCACCGTAACTACGACCTCCTTCTCCGCCACCGGTTGCATATTGTCGGCGAAGTCCAGCTTCCGGTTCATCATTGTCTCTTGGCTTTACCTGGTGTGAGAAAGGAGTATCTCACGCGAGTCATCTCTCATCCTCAAGCACTCGCTCAGTGTGAGCACACTCTCACCAAACTCGGACTCAATGTCGCACGCGAGGCCGTGGACGATACTGCCGGCGCGGCCGAATACATAGCGGCCAACAATCTCCGCGACACCGCTGCAATTGCCTCCGCACGCGCCGCGGATCTGTACGGATTACAAGTTCTTGCCGACGGCATTCAAGATGATTCGAGTAACGTAACGAGGTTCGTGATGTTGGCACGTGAGCCAATCATTCCACGTACTGATCGGCCATTCAAGACAAGCATCGTGTTCGCGCATGATAAGGGAACAAGCGTATTATTCAAGGTGTTGTCGGCGTTCGCTTTCAGGAACATAAGTTTGACGAAGATTGAATCAAGGCCGCACAGGAACCATCCGATCAGGTTGGTGGATGACGCGAATGTAGGAACGGCGAAGCATTTCGAATACATGTTTTATGTCGATTTTGAGGCGTCGATGGCGGAGGTTAGGGCACAGAACGCGTTGGCTGAGGTTCAGGAGTTCACGTCGTTCTTGAGGGTGTTGGGGAGTTATCCAATGGACATGACCCCATGGTGCCCATCTAGGGGCGATTAATAATTAAGGCCGCCCTCAGAAACGAAATGTTTAAAGATGTTATTATTTGCACAAAGAAAGGAAAATTAAATTTCAATTTTTCCTTCTTTTTT